>NW_017306484.1:1337710-1403674 GCF_000935625.1 Nanorana parkeri
AACCGCTTCCCTTCGCCTGCCAGTCACTGCTCTGTCATTTACATGCTGCCTTTTGTTTCTTGCTTCATCAGAAGAACAAACATTTGTCACAATAGAAGAGTTACATAATAACAGAGTTCTGCAACGTGCGCAGGGAAGTGTGCGGCACAAGGCTGTGATGCAAAGGACGGCCAGCAGGAGGCGCCAGTGGGGCTTGGGGAGCAGGATGGTACGTCTGCTGTAGACACATGAGATGCGGAAAAATTTGGTTCACTTCGGATATTTAGTTATATCGGGATTCGGATTTTGGATTCGGACTAATTTTTATTAGTTTCGGATGAGTTTACGAACGAATATTCGTTGCGAATACCACAGAAAACCAAATACAGATATTAATACTAAAGCTGGATCTCCTTGACCCGAATGGCATTCGGGATCTGAATTTCTGAATAGCATTCGGGAGCTAACGAATGCCATTCGGGTCTGGGAGCCATATACATATATTACTAAAGCTGTGGATCCAAGACCCGAATGGGTTTCGAGAACTCCCCAATGCAATTCAATTATTTAGATCCCGAATGCCATTCGGGTCTGGGAGCCTCAGCTTTAGTAATATATGTATATGGCTCATGTAAGGCTCCCATGTTGCCGTAATGAAATCGTTTTCAGACCCATTTGGACGTATTAAACCGAAAAACAAATCTGATTTTTTGATTCAGAGCTAAACGAATTGCACATGTCTAGTCTGATCTCCTGTATGTGGTCAAGGGGGCTGATGAAAGCCCTGAGGATGGGGCACTTTTTTAGCCCCCATTCACATTCGGCGATGCGGAAACGCTCACAAACAGGAACCCGTGTTTGTGTGCGGTTTTTTTTTTTGGCACATCTGCCGCCCATTGAGTTCAATAGGTGCCGCACGTGCGGCAAACACGGCAAGGTAGCCCACGCAGTATTTTCAGCTGCCAGCATCTGTGTTGTTTTCCCGGACGTTCACGAACATGACAAAAAAGCAGGTTTTATCAGCCGCGTTTGGGGTGCCATTAACAAGTCATGGCACTGCGAGCGCAATGCACGTGTTGCGTGAACGCATATCAAAACATGCGCTTTGGCATGCGTTCAAATGTGAATGGGGATTTAGATCCCCTTCCCACCAGTTAGTCTTGTTCACACCTAGGCGTACCAGGAATAAGCATTAAGCGTTTTTTTCCCGCACATCCTTATTGATCTCAATGGGAGCCGCAACCACGCGATTAACTCGGTAGAAAAGCTCGTGTAACAAATTGTGCTGCAGCGTCCCGTGTTTGCAATGTGTGCAAATATGTGGGAAACAGGCGTATTTTCCTGGCGCTGTTTGGGGTGCCATTAACAAGTAATGGCACTGCAAGCCCGAGGCACATTTTGAACACGTTGTGTAAACGTACGTCAAGGCGCATGTTTTGGGCAATGTTCACACGACGCAAAGGTGTGCACGGGGACTCCCTTTTCTACCTGTTAGTCCCCAGGCATACCAGAACACATGCGTGCAGTGGCGTCACTAGGGGGTTGCCTGGGTGACACCATTGGAGGAGTGACGGTCATTTTGGTGTCATTCCCTATGAAAAGTTGGACACTCGTGTGTGGTATTTTTTTCCACGTGTGCTGCGCGTCGCAATGGGCGCCACGTGCGCAACAAACGTGGAAAAGTAGCTCATGTAGCGGATTCTGCTACAGGTGTCCTGCTTTTTTTTTTTTCTGCGTGTTTTGTGCGTGCTTTAATGTGCATGAACATGAGTAAAAAACACTTGACTTCCCAGCTGCATATGGGGTGCCATTAATAAGCTTGACGCGCATTTGCCGCATGATCATAGAACACCTAGGTGTGAGCGCAGTGTACAAGCCAAGAAACACCCACTCCAGAATAAGACCCATTAAGGTATTTTGATATTTGCATAGCTCCTCCTAAGAGCCAGCCCACTGCTTGCACCAGGCAGGGTGCTGTGGTGTTTTTAGGAAGCTATGTGCAGCATCCTGCTGGCCCCTCCCACCAGTGATGACATCACCAGGTCCAAATTCCATTAGCATGCCGATGAAGGAGGAACCAGGGAAGACTAAATAAAAGCTGATTAAACTTCAGCTATAAAGGCATTGAACCTGCCTTTTCAGATGGGCTTTAACACATGCATATGAGGCAACCGGAGGGGTCTAAATTAAAACCAAAAAGAATTTACAGGCATCCCCTTTAAACCTTTCTTGCAGTCTATTAAAGCACATCAGTCCCCCCTCCCCGCTACCTCTGTGTCGCCCGGGACAGGAATTGTATTCATTCTCTGATTTTATCCACCGTCAGCTAATAAGATTCACTCGGAATCCTTGGCTTCTAAAAGCCTCCAGCTCCCCAGATCACAGAGGCGCGCGTAATCCCAGCACGACGCCTTAATTGGAATGCGGGATTATGGCGCTCTGGAAGCAAGACACGAAGCAACTCAATTCCGCTCACCTGTTGCTCGTGCAGCAGGAACCTTTGAAAGTCGTGTAAATGGACCGCGGAAGCGTTGGAGCGATCCACGTTGCTGAAAAAGAAAAAAAAAACACAGCGGGGACGTCAAACGGGGGGAGGAGGGTTGTTTTCGGGGGTTGGGCTTGGCCCCTTAGTTCCAGTTAAGGGAACTCTTAAGGCATCAGCATACCAAGACATTTTGGACAATTTCATGCTCCCAACTTTGTGGGAACAGTTTGGGGGTGGCCCCTTCCTGTTCCAACATGTCTGTGCACCAATGCACAAAGCAAGGTCCATAAAGACATGGATAAGCGAGTTTCGGGTGGAGGAACTTGACTGGCCTGCACAGAGTCCTGACCTCAACCCGATAGAACACCTTTAGGATGAATTAGAGACTGCGAGCCCGGCCTTCTCGTTCAACATCAGTACCTGACCTCACAAATGGTCAAACATTCCCATAGACACACTCCTAAACCTTGTGGACGCCTTCCCAGAAGAGGTGAAGCTGTTATAGCTGCAAAGGGTGCAGCCAACTCAATATTGAACCCTACGGACTTAGACTGGGATGCCATTAGAGTTCATATGCGTGTAAAGGACGGCGTCCTAATACTTTTGGCAATATAGTGTATATGAGATATACATTTTATATATTATATACACATTTATATAAAATGTCTGCTTTACATATGTATTGAAGAACTTTTTTTTAGTTATGGATACAGCAAGGGCGGGTTATATCCGGTCAGCTTTTTTTTGCTCTGTGTCCCATCAAGGAGATTTTCCTTCACTTCCTGTCTGATAGCCACAACAGGAACAGGCCACCAGAACTAGTGTCCCCAGTGAAAGATTTCTCTATTCCTGTTCTGCTGACAACCTGAAATTTGGGATTGTCTTTCAATTTTAGTGATATCATGACCAGCATATACATAAGGAGCAAAAGGGAATACTGCAGAATGTCACATGACAGTGGACTGGACTCCACATTCCTTCCCAGCAGATGTGTCTTATATATGAAACATAATCTCTTACCCCAAGATAAATACTGAGGAATCTTTTTTGAATTCATCCAGAATCTGAAGAAGAGAAGAACAGATGATGGTGTTAGGTACTTATAATGTCATGGTGACTACAGGGAGGAAGAAGGAGCTGTAAGGGGGTAAGAACAGATGGGGGGAAATCAAACCTCAAAATGTACACATTGTAATACCATTTTCTTTTTTTTTTGTTTCCCTCGTATGGCCACGTCTGCACATTTGTGGCTGAATTCAACTGGTGAGGCAAGGGGGTGCAGGGGATGTAGAGAGGAGTCAGAATGGGTTGTCCAACAAATTCATATAGGTGTGTCAGTTTACATGGGGTCTTACTACTCCTCAGGGTTGCCTTGTGCGGCAGAGGGCACGGGTTCTCCTTCCTGGCTGGACTCCTGGTGCCAGGGTTGCGGGTGCGCACGAGCGGCGGACAGGCGTAGTGCGCCTGCACCCATTACTGGTGTCAGGTGTGGGCCTTGCTGGGGGAAGTTCTCAGCACACATCCTCTGCCTTTCTCTTGCCATTGGCTCCTGGATGGAAAAACTCGGCAACCAGGGGGTGGTCTTAGTTCCCCACTGGGTATAAAAGCCCAGTCAGAGCCCTGGCTCATTGCTGAGTTATTCTACCTATATGGTGCATCGCCTAGCCTCCTGTGTTTGCTGCTGCTGCTATTTCCTAACCCCTCGTCTGACTTCCTGTAGCTGACTCTTTGGCCTGCCTTCCCGTTCTTGAACCCCGCTGTCTGCCTCAACCCGGACTGGACTTTGACTTCGAGCTTGGATTGCCCATTTTTGTACCTCGCTCTCGGACTACGGCCCGTTCCTGCCAGTGGGTTCCGCTTCCCGGCCCAGGCCGACGATTACCTCCTGACAAGGTGTGACGGTTCGGTGTCCACTAACTATACTTTTCAACTGTACAGACCATCATATACTAGAAAGGAAAGATGGTTCAATGTTTCCTCTGCTCTACCAAGACTTCTGACTCCTCTCAACATCCCCTGCACCCCCTCACCCCTACATTAGAACTTTGTTAAATGTAACCACAAATGTCCAACCTTGAGGAGAAGAGAATAAACAGTTGTCACAATTTGTACATTTTGACATTGCCTCATCTTACGTTGGTGCCCTAGTTATAGGCCCATGAGTGCCATTAAAGGAGAACTATGTTGTCAGGGCTTTTCCCCATAGTTCTCCTAAGGGACGAGACGCCGCAGCCGGAGCGGATCCCGACATCGATTGTCGAGATCCGCCCAGCTGCCTCTGCCTATCTAGAGGCAGAGCCAGCTGTACCCGCCCCCTCCCCGTCCGTTCCGCCAGTCAGCGCTGGTGGATCGGGGAGGGTGGAATCCAGCCCCTCTCTGCCGTGACAGGACCGAGAAGTAAGCAAATACCGGTATGTGTTCGCTCACTTCCCGATCTACTGAGCCGACCTGTGACAGTCTCATTGTCACAGGTCGGCTAGAACTATGAGGTGAGTGAAAAGCATTCACCTCATAGTTCTCCTTTTAAGGTAAACCCAGCCTTGACTATGAGCTATCCATATCATCGGTAAGGAAAACTCTCTTTTTCAGCAAGCAATGACAGTGTATAGAAACTTACTGACTTTTGCTGGTCAAACATCATATTTTTGTAAAAAGAATGTAAATGTTCAAAACTGAGGTCCTCCTTGGGGATCCCGATCTCCTGCAAACAAAATATGAAATAGGTTACCTCCTTGTAGTATGAGAAGAGAAACAAGCCTTGAATGTGTAATGAGGACTTATTGGATAACCTGCTATTGTATTATAGGTGACGGCTACTTATATCAACCAAAAATTGGTCTTGAGAAGGTAAACTTTAATTGTTTAGGTTCAATTTTTTTTTAATTTTGATTTTTTTTTTTGTTTAACTAACAGTTATATCTTAATTTTATTATTTGGATGAAATATTTGACGGATAACATTGTAATACAGAGTTCATCCATGACAATGGTTTCACAGAACATTAGCCGTTTTCATTAGAGAGAGGCAGCAGAAGCTGGTTGCCTTCAGACTCTCAGTCAGGCCTGGAAGAGCAGACGGAGGCGTCTGTGTAAGGCCAACATGACAGGGTCTTGGAGAGGCTAACTGGGTTTAGTGAGGGTTAAATTGTTATCGATCATGGTGTGTTTGGGTGGGATCGCTTACCTGATTGGTCAGGGTGCTGAGAGGTGGGGTATAGGTGGCTCCCTGGGAAGGAAAGTTCCAGTCTCTGTGGGGTCCAAGCATGGAAACAGCTTCATGCCCTCCCACCCTGTTTGCCATATTTGTTTTTTGTTGCCTTTGCGCTCTTCTCTTGTTTTCTACCTTCTTGGCTACTTTTGTCCTTTTTTTTTTCTATCTGTTTTTTCCTGTTTTCTTGTCACTGCAGCCGGTCAGGGTATTAGGGTCCTTGAGGTGCAACATATTCCCTTGATGTTTAAAGGAGAACTATGAGGTGAGTGCTTTTCACTCATCCCCATAGTTCTAGCCGACCTGTGACAATGAGACTGTCACAGGTCGGCTTAGTAGATTGGGAAGTGAGCGAACACATACCGGCGTTCGCTCACTTCTCGATCCTGTCACGGCTCTCTGCCGTGACAGGGGAGGGACTGGATTCCCCCCTCCCCGCTCCGATCCTCCAGCGCTGACTGGCGGAATGGACGGGGGAGGGGGCGTGTACAGCTGGCTCTGCCTCTAGATAGGCAGAGCCAGCTGTCACTCAGCTGGGCGGATCCAGACATAATTGTCGGGATCCGCTTCAGCTGCGGCGTCTCAGTATACCGCGAGCTGTCGCTCGTGGTATACTGCGGCGTCTCGGTATACCGCAAGCTATAGCTCGCGGTATACTGAGCTTAGGGTGACGGGAGGATGCTAGTTTGTGTCCTCCCGTTCCCCTAAGGAGAACTATGTGGAAAAGCCCTAACCCCATAGTTCTCCTTTAAGTGACAGTGGGGAGCCGTCTTTGGTATGGCATCCCTGTCTTAACGGGTCCATCATTAGTTACTTAGTATCTGATGTTAGATCACAAGTCACCGAGGCGGTGTTGTGCAGCTTGAGGCTGTGTGGGCAGATACTGGGTATTTTGGTGCTGGATATCACATCAAGGACCTTATCTCCAGCGGTCAGTTAATTTGTTAAAATTGTTAATTTGGCTTTGGCACTAAATAATAAAATGGCTTATGTGGCCACTAAAAATCCAAGACCAGTGTCATGTCATTCATTAACAAAAGGTTATTATCTGATTTGAGTTGTTGGGGGGGTTATTGGACCATTAGGAGGTGTATACAATGCCCTTGTCATGGGGTTGCCTTACTAAAGGTGCACAGGTTGTTCACTGTTTAAGGGAATTCCCCTTAGCTTAGTGAATGAAGTGAAGCCTTGCTGACTTCCATCATCCAATCATGCCCAAGCACATTGTATTCTCCAGAAAGTGAGTGGAATGCTCTCCCGCATTCCAATGTTTAACTCAGGGAACAGTCACCCGTGTGACATCAGCCCAAAACAAGGTCAGAGTTCTCAATAACGAAATATAAAGTACATTTTGTGTGTACCATGGGGAAGGCATCTAAAAGGGATAAGGGATAAAAGAAACATTTCTAGTCTCCAGTTCACCGGCATCTGTTCAAAACTCAAATACTGGCTCAGATCAGATCACATCATCGTATTTACCAGGATCTTGTCCTTAAGGGACTTCACGCTGCTGACTTTGAAGTTGATCTGTGGAAGGATGGTCTTCAGTTCTCGTGTACTAATGCTGGGAAAGGAAAAGACACATTTGTTATTAGGAGTCCAACGTCCAAATCAGGGCTGTAACTACAGATTACAGGGCCCCAAAAATGTGATGGGGGGGCCCTGATGACCTGTCTTTGAGCTTTGCGTAATGATGCCAAGACTCCAAAGACTCCTTGTGTATCTGAAGTCGTCTGTAGACTTTAAAGGGGAGTTGTTGTCAATTGCAACCAGTCCAACCCTTAATCATAGTGTACTGTATTAACTTCACATATTCTTAATTTGCCTCAACAACCTAATGGGCCCCCTTCCACCCCCAGGCCCCATAGCAGCTGCCTAGACTGCTATAGCTATAGTTATACCACTGGTCTAAATTAAAGAAAGAACATCTGCTGCCACTGCTGGACTAGTTGGCTTGCTGTTATATTAATCCAGAGGCTTCAAAACTTTTTTGTTAAGTCAATGACCTGAAATCAGGAGTTTTGCTTTCCTCTGTCCACTTTACTGCATGTTTATTCTAGTTCATTGATCAATGCACTGAGACCAAAAGCAGCCAGCAGGAGGTCAGCATTGGTAAGATATTATCTTGCCAGAGGTTCACTTTAAAGCCAAACCCATAAAATGGTTATATTGATCCAGAGACTTCAATGCTTTGTGTGCCACTGCAGTGATCTGGAACAAGTAGGCAGCTCAGGAGTGTTGGTTTTCCCCTGTCCTCACTTGCTGCATGCTTTTTATAGTTAAAGGAGAACTATGACATGAGTGATTTCCACTCACCTCATAGTTCTAGCCGACCTGTGACAATGAGACTGTCACAGGTCGGCTCAGTAGATCGGGAGGTGAGCGAACACATACCAGGTTCGCTCACCTCTCGATCCTGTCACGGCTCTCTGCCGTGACAGGGGGAGGGGCTGGATTCCCCTCTCCCTGCTCCGATCTGCCAGCGCTGACTGGCGGAACGGACGGTGGAGGGGGCGGGTACAGCTGGCTCTGCCTCTAGATAGGCAGAGCCAGCTGTCACTCACGCAGCTGGGCGGATCCCGTCATCTACGTCGGGATCCGCTCCGGCTGCGGCGTCTCAGTATACCGCGAGCTGTAGCTCGCGGTATACTGAGCTTAGGGTAACGGGAGGACGCTAGTTTGTGTCCTACCGTTACCCTAAGGAGAACTATGGGGAAAAACACTGACCCCATAGTTCTCCTTTAATTCACTCACTACATTGAGACCAAAGGCAGCCAGAGGGAGGTCACAATTGGCCAAGTATTGTATTTCACTTCCTTTAAAGCTGAACCCCCAAAAAATGGTTATATAACCAGTGGTCACCGATGACCAAAGAAAGAAGACAGAGGATGCAGAAGAACAGAGCAGAGCTGTGGAAGGGGCTACTCACAGAGCCTGCCTTCTGAACTACAACTCAGTGTCTGATCAATGTAACATTTTCATTGCTTGCTGGAAGCAATGCATGATGGGATACAGTATGAATTCTTGATAAATGGAGATTGCATCATATCAAGCAGCAGGGAAAGAGATGCAAAGCACACTGGGGATCCAGGAAGTTGTTTTCAGACACAACTCCAGTATGTATTCCTATTACAATGCTGATGTCATAACAGGAGAGGATATGCTGCCACTTTACAACTCCTTCTTGGCATTGGTTTCCCATCAGTGGTGTCACAAGGGGGGTGCAGCCCGCACCCAATGTGCCACCTTTGGAGGGGTGACACCAAAATGACTGATAGTCATTTTGGTGTGCCCCCCCTATGAAAAGTCCGGCACTCGGTCACGGATTGAGAGCCCTGCAGTGTCAATAGAGAGGAGGGGACCCGGCTGCATACCTAATCCCGCCGGGTGAACGTCCCCTCCTCTCTCTGCCGGCGTCCATCACCAGGATGGCCGCCGCCAGGCGTCAATAAGACAGCCGCTCGAGCGCAACGACATCGTTGCGCATGCGTGCGGCAACATCACGTGCGTGCGCGATGACGTCATGGCCGGGTGTCGCCCGGTCTCTGCTCCAGGTGACACCCAGCCTCGGGATGCCCCTGTTTCCCATGTCCGTGCTTGGCTTCTTATGCATCATTTTTTACTAATTGAATATCAAGATTCCCCCCAAGTCGTAGGCTTCAATGAAAAATGTTGAGGACATTTTGCAAAACCGCCCGCAAGTTGAACCCGGGAAGATTCGCTCACCCCTATTCACTGCTTACAGCGAGGTGCACATCACTGCTCAATCACTCCATAAAAGATATTAAAAATGCTTTCAGTCTGGCTCCCAAAGTCTGTTTTACCCGGTGTGTAGCAGCGTAGGCAGGAACAGTATTCCTGATTAATAGGGGATATTATTCTAAGCCTCATGGCTAAAAAGTACCTTGAAAGTGGCAGAAAAGTACCTAGCAAAGTGCATAAACTGTGATTTGTGCGTGCCATAATAAGACGTCTGTTTCGGCGCGCTGCGTTCATGCACTCTACTATACCGAGACGCAGTTATTGTTTTCCAGTCTCGGCGTGTGACCTTTCTTCCCATCCATGTATCGCAGCATTCTGGCTGATATAAAAAGACTGGCGGAGGAATGGAGACAAGGTAATGAAGATGTGCCCTAGTTTTTACTGGTCTGTGCTCAGTCGCAGAGTTACCTACCACTGTCAGTGCATGAATAAAATTTGGCTCCGGGCTACACCTCATTCTGCCAGCGTGTCATAAATAAGTCACTGATTGCCGAGTCAGTAAACCCAAATTACATTGTTTTCTTAAGTGGTTAATGGAAAAGAAGCTTTAACAACATTTGTGAATAAATAAATGGAAAAAGTCTCTGGAAATTATTAGAGGAGAATGGGAATGAGTGAATCGGAAGGGGTTCAAATCTCTGGGGGTTCCTCAAACTCTGCTTGAAATCTGCAAAATCCAAATTTAGCAGCAAAGCCTATGGAGGGAGAATCTTGATACTAAAGTTTAGCCATTTTCAATGAAAGTTTGTAGGCAAGCTATTGTAAAAAAAAAAAAAAAAAGGGCATGGGGAGATAGGTATGACCATAGGGGGCTGGGCATGGCCATATGGAGCTGGGCATGGCCATATGGAGCTGGCCACTGCTATGGGGGGCTGGGCACAACTACAGAAAACTGGACATGGGCATGAGGAGCTGGGCACTGTTAAGGGGGAGCTAGGCATGGTCCATAGGGAGCTGGGCACTGCCATGAAAGGACAAAGCCAAAAAAAGGTTAAAAAATACCAAAGAGTAGGGAGAGGGTCCTTTATTGTAAATATTGCTCAGTAGTTGTGCAGTATGTAAGCAGCTTGGTTAGGCCAAAAAAATAAGGAAAGACAAGGCAGGTTTTTATCTATCAATAGAAATCAGAGTGTAGTATCAGAGAGACAAAAGCCACATATTGTTCAGTAGTTAGACAGTATGTAAGCAGCTTGGTTAGGCCAAAAAATAAGGGGGAGTGACAAGGCAGGTTTTCATCTTCCAATAAAAATCAGAGTGTAGTATCAGAGAGACAATAGCCACAAATATTGTTCAGTGCTTGTGCAGTATGTAAGCAGCTTGGTTATGCCAAGAAATAAGAAGGAGAGACAAGGCAAATTTTTCATCTTGCAATAAAAATCAGAGTGTAGTATCAGAGAGACAAAAGCCACAAATATTGTTCAGTGGTTTGACAGTATGTAAGGAGCTTGGTTAGGCTGCAATATAAGAGGGAGAGGAGGCAGATTTTATCTTGAAATAAACATTAGATTGTATTATTTGAGAGATGATATCCACAAATAATTTTCAGTGACTGAATAGTCACTGGAATGAAAGATATTGAGTCACTAGTCCAGTGTTTACACATCTGTGAGACTAAGATATTGACCCATAGCCCTCTTACATTTCAAGCTTTCAATCTTCATTCCTATTCCATCCTACTGTAATGGAGTGACCTTCCTATCAAGTGGCTACACTCATGTAAAAGAGCATACCCCTCAGTTAGACAGCAAACACACCGACATTACCAGGTCAAGGAGGCTAATAAGACATATTAGACCTCCTAGGAGAAGTAAGCATCAGTTCTTTATCGTACTTCGTATCTAACAAGATGTTCATAGTTTTACAAGCTTGCTTGTTCACATATTAAATATTGAATCAAAGATACAGATAGGGCAGCATCTTTCGGTACTCGTCGATACCGAGTAGCGATACCGGTACTTCCGCTGGCATGGAGCTGGCTTCCCCGGCATTCAGGCTTCTTGATTGCGCGGAAAGCTGGCTACATGCTGTTTGGCCGCCTCGATTCTGATTGGCCGGGACTGATGTATATTCCTGCCAATTAGCATGGAGTCGGCTTCCCGGCCAATCAGGAAACCAGGAGGTGAGTCATTACCCGCCGACCGACTTCCTTATTGTCCAGGAAGCCGGCTCCATGCTGTTTGGCTGGCTCGATGCTGATTGGCTGGGGCTGAAGACTCTCTCCCACCCTCGTGTGACAACGTCAGACCAAACAGCGCTGTCACGTAGGAGGAAGTTGCGGGATCGCCAGGTATGACTGAGGAATTACGTTTTTAAAACATTTTTTATTTTTAAAGATGTTAAAAGTTTTGAATATCTGTGTGATGTTCACCATTATTGCACAATATATTCGCAGCTGTTCCTTTTTATTAATAGAGCTGAATGGGCATAATGTTATTTCCTGAAATAAAAAAAAAACACAACTATAAAACATTGTCAGCCCCTGAGAAGTTTGCCTGTATAAGAATGGCACATCCTGTGTTTTCTATAGCCGCTTCCCCGGGCTCCAGACTTCCAGCACGCAATGTACTGACAGATGAATGGCCATTTTTGTTTTTTTACCAATGTGGCAGAGCAAAACAATTGGCTGCCAGTCCTCAGGGTAAAGACAGATATTCCGTGCTGATAAATATGCAGGAGAAAGTTATAGCTGAAGTTTAATCTGCTTATATTTTGCCTTTCTGTCCCCCGCCCCCCTCCCCACCACCATATCAGAAGGTTATCAGAAGAACACATCACAGCACCCTGACTTAGTCCTCCTCCCAAGAGCCCTCAGCCTAGATACAAGCAGTGGACTAGATCTTTTGAGGAGTTATGCAAATATCATAATGCCTTGATGGATGGATGTCAGTGTGCAGAAGTAGGCATTCCTAGACAGGTTGCTAGGATGCTAGCGGCTGGGCTGCACAGAGTCATTGGTTGCTAGGACGCAGGTGGGCGCACCATGATGCTGTGGGGCTGACAGCATCTTAACAAATAAATGATGCTGTGCGACTCACACAACATTATTGGATGCTAGGGCATAAGTGTTATGGTGTGCCCGTCTGTGTCCTAGCTACCAATGACACTGTGCAGCCCAGCAGCTAGCATCCAAGCAACTAGTGACACTGTGCAGCCCAGCTGCCAGCATCCTAGCAACCACTGACACTCTGCGGCCCAGCTGCCAGCATCCTAGCAACCACTGACACTCTGCGGCCCAGCGACTAGCATCCTAGCAACTAGTGACACTCTGCGGCCCAGCGGCTAGCATCCTAGCAACTAGTGACACTGTGCAGCCCAGATGCTAGCATTCTAGCAACTAGTGACACTCTGGGGTCCAGCCGCTAGCATCCTAGCAACCACTGACACTGTGCGGCCCAGCCGCTAGCATCCTAACAACCAGTGACATTGTGTGGCCCAGCTGCTAGCTTACTAGCAAATGCTGTCCCTCTAAAGGTGGCCAAACACTCTACAACCATCGCAAGACTTTAGTTTTAAAAAAACGTACGATCTGCCTATCTTGGACAGGCAGATCGCACTCTCGATCATCGCAAGCCTTCCGATGACCGCAATGCTGAACAGGCAGTGAGTTGCTAGGACACCGGCGGCCCTAGGTTCTGTTCAACGAACCCGGATTTCTGACTGGGTTCAACCAAGCAGACTGAACTCGGCTCATTACCATTCACAACTAGTTGGAAGGAATTCTGCAGGAGCTTGTATTAAGGTAAGTATTCCTCTGCGTACCTCATCCACTAGAACAGGGGTAGCCAAAATTTGGCCTTTTAGCTGTGGTGGAACTACAAGTCCCATAAGGCATTGCAAGACTCTGACAGCCACAGACATGACTCCCAGAGGTAGAGGCATGATGGGATTTTTAGTTTCACCGCAGCTGGAGGGCCAGACTTTGTCTAACCCCGCCCTAGAAAGGCAAGCATTATATTCTGCATCAGTTGGGGGGTGATTGGCAACCAATCAGCTTCTGTCTTTCATTTTCCAACCTTAACTGGACAAACTGAAGAGAGAAGCTGATTGGTTGCCATAGGCAACTGCTCCAGATTCTGTCTGCTCCAGTTTTGATACATTCCCCCCCATTGTGTATAATGGTTAGTTAGTATCACACACACACACACAGGAGCGGGGTACTGTTTGCTACGGTTCATGCCAGCGGGCCCAGTTATTTGTCAGTCGTTGCTTCTTATGACAACAAAGGCAGAGATAGGCAAACACCTCTCCGCCTCGGATCGCTGCCTGTTTGGCCCCGAGGTCTTCTCTGAGAACGTGTTTTACCATCAAGGTCGGGAAGAGCCCCAGAGCAGACATGACTGGCTCCAGGAATGTGACATAGAGCAAGAATGCCGCCTTACCAGTTCCTCCTTGTCTGGTCCACCGAGTAGATCTGCTTCCTCAGCCAACTGTGAATAAACAGGAGAATGGGTTCAGTCATGTGCAGCCCTGGTACACCTGGACCTACATAACGGCATAGCGGACAGCATGATGTGTCACGGCTAGTTTATCAGAACCGCAGTATTGGGAAAATAGGGCTGTCGCCATGGCAACCCATCGACTTTAACTCTCACCAAGGAAAAATGAAATCTGATTGGTTAGTACAGGCAGCAGCTTCCCAAACAGTCCCGTTCTTCAGCTCGGATAGGCTCCCGATCATGTGACAGGCAATCACATCGATCACATGATTGGGAAGCCCACCTTTAGCGCCCGGCGATAAGATCCCTTTACAGGGCTGCCGGGTGGCAAGGAATTAAGTAAACCTGTTATTTTGTCTTGCACGGGCAAAGCACAGGTCTGCTTTAAAGAGGACTTGTAATGAGGTTAACAACTCCCTGCCCCTCTGACTAGAGCTGAGCTCAAACCCGGTCCGAACCTGAGCTCCTCCGGACAAGGAAGTGCCATGGGCCCTAATCAGCTGCGGCATGGGCATTACCCACCCCGCAACTGCATGTAAACAAAGGGGCGGGATGGTTGTGCTGACATAATTTTCCATATATGGCCACATGACCATATTAGGTAAATGTTTTATACCATATAAAGGCATGAAGCCATATAAGGTCAATGACATCACTGCATCCCGCCCCTTTGTTTACATCAAGCTGGGGGCGGGGATCCTCTGCCTGCAGCTGTTTGGGCAGCACGGAAGGAGCTTCCTTTCATGTTCGGGAGGAAATCCGTCCAGGTTTCGGAGGAACCTGAGCTCATCCTTTCCTCTGACCATCCTTCTCCCATAAATAGCATGGAAGCCCTGTAACACCGTCCCTGTGCACTGTAAGTATCCATTTTGGACGCACTGACCCTATTATGTGACCTGAATATTATGTGGTCAGGAAACACTCCTACAGTATGAGGGGGTCAAAGATTTTTGCACAGCTTCTTTGGTTGCTAAGGAGCTAGCAGCCCCATAACATCATAGGTTGCAACCTCGGCACTCCATCAGTTGTGGAACTACAAGTCCCATGAGGCATTACAAACCTGAACCCCACAGGTATGACCCCCAGAGGCATCTGGGATTGGTAGTCTCACCACAGCTGAAGGGCCGAGGTTGACCACCCCCGTGCTAGCCTGTTGAGAACCCCACTTGGCAAGTTCACTTGAGCAAAGTGCAGCAGCTTCTCTTCTGGTTTTGTGGTTTGATCATTCTCCTGAGTCATCGCTTGCGATGTTATTCAGGTCTGATGCATAATTAACAATACTTCCCCTCTCTACTTGTGCTGCAATTATTTAAAGTACAATGACGGGGTGTCAGGGTCAGCCTGCTGCTCATAGGAGTATATATATATATACAGGTGAAACTCGAATAATTAGAATATCGTGCAAAGTTCATTTATTTCAATTTCATGTCACTTCCTGTCTGAAAGCCCCAACAGGAAGTTAGAGGAAACCCCTCCAAAGAGAAGGAAATCCCTGGTCACCAGAACATCCTCCTCACAGCCGCCAATGACAGCCAGCAGCCTGCAATGCTATAGCGACCCAGGTGGCCCGCACGGCATCAGGGGGACCCCTTTGTTCCTCATCCTGGCCGGGCCCCCCTGTGCCCTATAGCAGCCGCCTGAGTCACTATGGCGATAGTTCCGCCACTGCAGCAGAAGTAGCGCCCCCATTGGAAGATTTCCCATCTATTCCTGTTCTGGTGACAACCCAAAATTTGCAATTATCTTTCAGTGATAATGGTCACCAGGATATATAGAGGGCAAATCTCCCTAACGGGGACACGTGGGAAAAAAAACACAGAATGTGTGTCGCCAAATTTGCAACTCTACATTTGGCGCTCGTCCCGGGACCCAATGGGGACACGCGCTAAACACAGGAAACAAAGGTGCGGGAACGTGCATCACTGCCACGCACGTTCCCGCTACACCCGTATGTGAATGGGGCCTAAAGGCTTCACTAAAGCCGCTCACAAATTAAGAAAGTTCCAAATCTGCTGATAAAACTTTATTACATCGCAGACATTCGAAGGAGAAAGCCGGACTCACCTCTCTATAATGGCCAGGGTGGGGGCGTTATTAACCTCCTCAAGCAATATATTCAGTCCGACCTTCCATTGCTCTGCATCTTCCACAGAGTCCGCTGCAAGACCCAAATGATAAAAGATTCAAATAAAAAAAAGTTCTGGAATCTGTTTTCATATCTTTGTCTCTCTGTTTTGACTCATGCATGCTGCAGTTTTGATCCTGCCAGTTCATGGGGTCTGTTTATAAACAATTCACAGAGATATTGGCCCTGCAAATCTCTGCGGATGTTCATTCTGTGAGAGAACGAATGCACAAAATGAATGTTCCTGTTATATATTCTTTGTAGGTCGAATGCATTTTCAAATGTCGCGTTGTAATACCTCATTATGGCCACTGGGTGGAGCTGATAAGCACAGGAAATAAATAACCTTTTTACCATTTTCGAACGTCATCTTGTAATACAGCAAATTGGCCACTAGGTGGAGCTGATGAGCACAGGAAGTAAATAACCTTGGCACTGCAGCTATTATGAAACTACAAGTCCCATGAGGCATTGGAAGACTCTGGCTGGCATGACTCCCAGAAGCAGGGGCATGCAGGGATTTGTAGTTTCCCCACAGCTGGAGTAAACCTGCTCCAAAGCAATAGGAAATACATTTCTACTTGTCTCTGGAACAGGTGTCCCCATGGGAAGATTTCCCCTTTCTTCCTGTTCCGGTGACAACTGTCACTTTAAGGATTGGCCCTCGGTGGTTTGGGGGGGGGGGGGGGGGCAATGGTACGGCTTACCTTCTAAGCTGAGTGTGTTCAGCACAAACTGGCTCCCGTAGAAGATGGTGAAGCAGCGTTCGTCCTTCAGGCGCGAGGCCTTCCCGCGCTCAAAGTCTTTGCAGTTCTTGCCCTGCCGAATCTCCTTGATCTCCGAGAGGTCCACTGCAACAAAACACACCACACGGAGACTTCAGTGCGCAGGCAGATCATGGCTGGTGGGAGAGCGCTGTACATAGCTTCCTGACAACATCACAGCACCCTGCCTCAGTACTCCTCTCAAAAGCCCTGATGTAAGCAGTGGGCTGGCTCTTGGGAGGAGTCATGCAAATATCAAAATGCCTTAATGGGTAGGTGTCAGTCCGGAGGAGTGGGCGTGGCTAGGCAGGCTGTATTTGCATGCAGAGCGCCCTGGGTGACGCCCACATGTGATGCTGAGCCGTCATGATTGACAGAACCGAAATCCAATAAATGAAAGGGGTGGAAGGGCTAGATGATGCTGGGCGTCCTCGGCTCTATCTGACTTGCTGAAGCTTCTAATCCACATTTTGAGAAGCTCCCAGTGTGCAGTGCAATCAGAGGAAGCCATTTGAGTCCAGACCAGAGCAGGACACCTGATTTTTCTCTACTGCAGTTCACTAACACTTACGGGTCTTGTCCCTCCCCCAGCCTGTGATTGGACAGTGAAGGGAGAAGCAGCAGTCTGATTTGCTCCTCGCTCTGATCTCTCCTCCCCATCAGTAAGTGCCTTGTTAGGACATGAACACTGAGGCCAAGCTGTCCTGGACCTGCACCCCAGTAGCCCAGTATTGAGCTCCTCTCTCTGTCACTCTGCTCTCTCCTCCTATCAGCATGCTCCTTGTCAGCACATTGACTGATTGGCTCCTTGTGCTGCTTCTTCCTCTCCCCATGTGAGCTCTGCTGTACAATAGGCTGACACCGGGTCATATTGGGGCCCCTACGCGGCTTGTAGTTCTAAAATAATGAAAATATCTTTGTTTTTGTGTCAGCGACCAGAGAGCTGCGTTTACTTTTGTGTCACTTCTATATTTGCCCGGAGTTCAGCTTCAACCACGGAAATCTTCAGCCCGCCCCCCCCCCCTCCCCCGGGCCGCACAGCTACCTGCGTCTGCATGATAAGGAAGTGGTTTTCCGCCGCATGTAATGGACGGTCGCAGAGCTCTTCCTGTTTCTGACAGGACACGGGGAACCATGACAACAGGAAGTGCTCGGGCCCAAGGCCTTGTAGGCCGCACAGGCCTGTGAAGCCCGCAGCCATGAGTTGAGGTGTGAACTCCGGGCAGACAAGGCGATTACATCATTGTAGCGGAGTACAGCGCACATCTCCGCCAGTTAGAGGTTTCACACGGGCGGCGCCGCGGCGGAACGCATTCTCCAGTTACGGTTGGCAGGCGTTCAGGAGGCGACACTGCCGGCTCCTAAATGTCTCCTCTTCTCATCCCAAAGGGGGGCTGTGAGCTGAAATATCCCGCCATCCACAACCACATAGAAGGTGATAGAGCCGGGACCTGGCTGTGCGGGGTCTCAGGCGGGCTATGCCTGCAATATAAGACTGAAGGGGAGGCCGGAGGTCAGATAGAAGACTGAAGGGGAGGACGGAGGTCAGATAGAAGACTGAAGGGGAGGACGGAGGTCAGATAGAAGACTGAAGGGGAGGACGGAGGTCAGATAGAAGACTGAAGGGGAGGACGGAGGTCAGGTATGGAGTTACAGCCCTTGAAGTGTGTTGGCTTCAGTTACACTTTCAGCACTGATGAAGGGAGTTACAGCCCAGAAGGATGTTGGCTTTAGTTGCACTATGAGCCCTGATGACGGGAGTTACAGCCTCCGAAGTGTGTTGGCTTCAGTTACACTTTCAGCCCTGATGAAGGGAGTAACAGCCCTTGAAGTGTGTTGGCTTCAGTTGCATTATAAGCCCTGATCAAGGGAGTAACAGCCCCCGAAGGATGTTGGCTTCAGTTGCACTAGAAGGGTCCCTGTGTGTCGGCAGCAGGACGTTTCCTCTTAAGCTTCGCCTACATAAGTTTTAGAGGAAGGGTCCCTCTGTCCTGCCAGCAGGATGTTTCCTCTTAAGCTCCGCCTACATAAGTTTTAGAGGAAGGGTCCCTGTGTGTCGGCAGCAGGACGTTTTCTCTTAAACTCCGCCTACATACATTTTAGAGGAAGGGTCCCTGTGTGTCGGCAGCAGGACGTTTCCTCTTAAGCTCCGCCTACATAAGTTTTAGAGGAAGGGTCCCTTTGTCTTGCTAGCAGGACGTTTCCTCTTAAACTCCGCCTACATACGCTTTAGAGGAAGGATCCCTGTGTGTCAGCAGCCGGACGTTTCCTCTTAAGCTCCGCCTACATACGCTTTAGAGGAAGAGTCCCTGTGTGCCGGCAGCAGGACGTTTCCTCTTAAACTCCGCCTACATACGCTTTAGAGGAAGAGTCCCTGTGTGCCGGCAGCAGGATGTTTCCTCTTAAACTCCGTCTACATACATTTAAGAGGAAGGGTCCCTTTGTCCTGCCAGCAGGATGTTTCCTCTTAAGCTCCGCCTACATAAGTTTTAGAGGAAGGGTCCCTGTGTGCCGGCAGCAGGATGTTTCCTCTTAAAGGAGAACTATGAGGTGTGCTTTTCACTCACTTCATAGTTCTAGCCGACCTGTGACAATGAGACTGTCACAGGTCGGCTCAGTAGATCGGGAGGTGAGCGAACACATGCCGCCGTTCGCTAGCTCACACAACTGGGCGGATCTAGACATAATTGTCGGGATCCGCTTCATCTGCGGCGTCTCAGTATACCGCGAGCTGTAGCTCGCGGTATACTGAGCTTAGGGTGACGGGAGGACGCTAGTTTTGGAAAAGCCTTAACCCTATAGTTCTCCTTTAAACTCCGCCTACATATGTTTTACAGGAAGGGTCCCTGTGTCCCGGCAGCAGGACATTTCCTCCTAAGCTCCGCCTACATACGTTTTAGCGGAACATTCCCTGTGCTGGCAGTAGGACGATACCTGCTAAGCTCCGCCTACATACGTTTTAGAGGAACATTCCCTGTGCTGGCAGTAGGACGATACCTGCTAAGCTCCGCCTACATACGTTTTAGAGGAACATTCCCTGTGCTGGCAGTAGGACGATACCTGCTAAGCATCACAGCCGCCTCCGCCATGACACCATCACTTATCATACCAGCGCTTCCACTTTTCATTTCCTTTCACTTTTTGTTCTTGAAGCGATTCCTGAGAACTCCCGGGAAACCCCAGAGCACCGCGACCGACCAATCGTCACTGAGAAGACCGAGGTCTGCTTTTTATTTAGGGGTGTTCCACAAGGACACACCTCAGAGATCATCAGATAATGTCTCCCCCCGGCAGCAATAGATCACTACGGCTCCTCTGGTGTGTCGCTGTGTTATATGACATGTACAGGAGGCTGGGGATAATGACAGAAATGACTGGGAATATATTAAAGGAACAGTCCACCCAAAAGTCATATATTAATGCAGGCGGAGCCAGAACCTGGCTTTTTATATACAGGTGAAACTCGAATAATTAGAATATCGTGACAATGAAAGCTCCTCCCATCATTCCTGGCTCTGCACCTGTAATCCCGAGAGTTCTGGGCGTCTCCGCCCCCCATCCTCCTTGTGTGTTCTCAGCTCCTCCCATCACATACTTTATAATATAAAATAAATAGAAACCCAGAAGGGATAATGGGAGACCCTCATAATGGGCACAGCAGGGATGGCAGGAGTCCCTCATAATGGGCACAGCAGGGATGGCGGGAGACCCTCATAATGGGCACAGAAGGGATGATGGGAGAGACTAATAATGGGCACGGCAGGGAAGGGATGGCGGGTGCTCCTCATAATGGGCACAGCAGGGATGGTGCAAGCTCCTCATAATGGGCACAGCATGGATGGCGGGAGTCCCTCATAATGGGCACAGCAGGGATGGTGCAAGCTCCTCATAATGGGCACAACAGGGATGGCGCAAGCTCCTCATAATGGGCACAGCAGGGATGGTGCAAGCTCCTCATAATGGGCACAGCAGGGATGATGGGAGCTCCTCATAATGGGCACAGCAGGGATGATGGGAGCTCCTCATAATGGGCACAGCCAATGTGCAGACCCAGGAGGGTCAATGGCCACAGATGGCAAATGCACCCGAGTTGCACAATGTTCACGGGCTCATTCACACAGCGTGCCCCTCCGTAAGGCGTGCAGAGACTTGCTCCCGTGAGGGACGGGTGCTGCGTGTCACCGTGTGAAGCCGCCTGTACCTAACGGGAGCAGGTCTCTGCATGCGCGCCGAACGCATGTGCGCGCCCGTGTCAATGAGCCCTTAGAGATCTAATCGGCACCGCCTTCAGGGACCTTTTGGATGGCGGTCAAGCAGCGGTCCTTCGCCTTTAAAAGACGGCCGGCGGTAAAGGAAAAAGAAAACCAGCAGCCATTCCCGGTCCTTCTAAACGGAGACAAGTCGATCTCTTTGGACCGGGAGTCAGGGGTCGTCGGATTTAAGTAACTTGTCTCGGCTCCGCCATC
Source organism: Nanorana parkeri (assembly GCF_000935625.1). NCBI lineage: Eukaryota > Metazoa > Chordata > Amphibia > Anura > Dicroglossidae > Nanorana > Nanorana parkeri. The sequence continues at coordinate 1,358,935 of NW_017306484.1, forward strand.
ATCTCGTCAATAAATGAAAACGTTTCGTTCTTTCATGTGAGATAGGGAAAAGCAATTTAACGCGATGACCTCTTGCACGGCGCTGAAATTGTATTCTCGCTGTGAATGGTACAGAGAGCGGCCGGCTCCTGAAAGTGATTTGTGACCGCGGCTGGAAGGAGGCCTCGTTTTGTTGCTTTGGATGAAGTGAAATCGTTCGCTCTGTCTGATGTCACATCGAATATTTATCTCCAGAATACTTTCTACGCGGGAAGTTTATTTTACACAACGGTCAGTTAAGTCGCTTAAAGGGAACGCGTTGGGGAGAGCGGTTTGGGAGCTGTTGCAGCTGAACCACCTTTGGCGTGGGCGTCATACGACGTGATTGACAATGGATGTACATTGCTGGGCACCTTAATGGGGGCTTCCAGGTTCTGATAAGCTCCCCCACCTGCAGGCCAGAGATATCTGGATTGCCCCCATCAACATGGGGACCTGGTGCTTTGCCAGGGAGGCATATGGCGGCTGGCCAGGTATGGTTCACATTCGCTGCCCTTTCCTTTTCTGGCCAGCCAGGCTGCATGCCCCAGATAAGAGTCTGGTATGGATTTTTGGGGGAAACCCACTCCCCCCCCCTCCCCCCTCAGAGGGAACCCACCTTTTCTTTTTCTTTTTTCGAATTGAAGAAAACAAAAAAGTTGTTTTTCTCCATATCAGTCATAAACCCCGGAGCGCCTCACCATGCGTTGGGTGAAAAATCTAGGTGGCACGTGCCCACCAGCCGCAATCCGGCCACACGTGCCCTAGGACAGGAAGCCCCTTACTTACAGGACAAACAGGTGGAATCCAAAGTAAAGGAAGCGGCAGGAAAAGACATCTCCCTCAAAGCAATCAACTCAGTCACCTGGGTGTACATTCACTTTAAATCTATCATATTGTATTGATTTTTTTTTTCATATTGTATCAGGATTTCCAGGTAGGGTTGCCACCTGTCCAGGATTCACCCAGACAGTTCGGCTTTTTGAATTCTGTGTCCAGGTTTCATGGCACCAGGAACCCGGACACAAGATGTCAGGTAGACAGGGGCAACCAAAATTATGATAGGGGCTACTGCCCCTTACTGAAAATAGTCTCAACTGTGATATTTACATTTGAATAAGCCATGACTCCATCTCCCCAAAAAATATGTCTGCGTGTCGCTAGAGTGTTCGGGTTTCGCTTGAAGCAAAGGTGGCAACCCTATTTCCAGGGGCGTAACTAGAAATCACAGGGCCCCATAGCAAAATGTTGTATGGGGCCCTGTGATTTCTAGTTATGCCACTTGCAGAGCCCACCTGAGGGTGACCCTGCAGAGCCCACACTAGACTCTCTATGCGCTAGGGGGAGGCTGACGAGCTTTTCACCTAGAAAAATGGCACGCGGCAACCCACTGAACATGGGGTCGCGACCCACTTTTGCGTCACGACCCACCAGTTGAGAACCAAGGGTCTAGAAGTATAGAAGAGTACTTACAGAATCCTTCAATCTTATCCGCCGTCTTACTCCACGCCACCTGGAAAGTCTCCATTATGACCTGGATGGTCCTCCGCTCCGGCTGAGACTTCTTGTAGTTAAATACCGTCATCACGGTGCCCAGTTCGAGGGTCCTCTTGATGTGGCTCCTCTCGTACTCCTCGAGAGCACGGTAATCGGAAATGCTCCTACGAGCCATCGTCTGTAAACCGTCCCAGCAGACCGCCGTTCACCTTTCTAAAACCGCTGTGCAGAAAGAAAAAAAAAAAGAGGGTGATTAGAAATGGTCACATTTTATGGACTTTGATCTCAATTCACAAAGATCACACACAGGGACGAAGAACTGTGAAGCTGGCTTCCTATCCAATTAGGAAGCCAGGAGGCGGGTCATAACCCACCGCCCGACTTCCTCATTGGAAAGGAAGCTGACTGCATGCTTCCTCGGCACTTGCGGTCAGAGAGGGAACTCCCTCTGACAGGAAGTTCTGGTATCGGGGGTATGTATCAGAGCATTTGGACGAGTACTCGCCCAAATACTCATTATCAATACTATTATCGGTATCGGTGCATCCCTAATAATTTTGCATGACCCGCGAATGATGTTATAAATATCCAAATAGCCCTTGGCAGGAAAAAGGTTCCCACCCCTGCGATAAAGGAAAGCTAGAATGTTTTTTGGGACAATATAAAACTTTGTACAGCGAGTCTGGTGAAAGGACGCGATCCAATGACCATTAGGCTACTAGATGTCAGCAGTGCCAGGACAAGGACCCCTGGCACCTAAAGTTAGGCTACCAAGGGGTTCCCCCTCCTATTACACTCTTTAATTGGGTACTAGAAACATTTAAATTGTTTATATAAATGGATAAACAGAGAAATCAGAATCTATTGTAATGATACAGCACAACCTAACTTTAAAAAAATATAAATTGCGAGCAGGCCGGATCTTTATTTCAGAAGAGACATGTCATGGGGCTGAGTTGTAACTCTTCTTACCAGTGCATAGCTGGGTGAATGCCGTTTGCGAACCACTTCTGCCACCAGATGGCGCTGAGGAGCGTAGGAAATTCCTATGATCCACAGCACCAACTAGTGGCAGTAGTTCAGCGCGAATGGTATTTGTCCAGCTATACGCATAGGAAATTCCTATGATCCACAGTCCCATCTAGTGGCAGTAGTTCAGCGCGAACGGCATTTGTCCAGCTATACGCATAGGAAATTCCTATGATCCACGGCGCCAGCTAGTGGCAGTAGTTCAGTGTGACGCATTTGTCCAGCTATACGCATAGGAAGTTCCTATGATCCACGGCGCCAGCTAGTGGCAGTAGTTCAGCGCAAATGGCATTTGACCAGCTATACGCATAGGAAATTCATATGATCCACAGCGCCATCTAGTGGAGTAGTTCAATGCAAACGACATTTGTGACTGACAGTGAAAGGAGAAGCAGCAGACTGATGAACTCATCTGTCACTCTGCCCTCTCCTCCTATAATGTTCCTTGCACTGCAGCACACCTAGCTGTCTCCTTCTGCTGCTTTTTCCCCCTCCAGTCTGAGCTCTGCTGTCCATAGACTGCAAGGGGCTGATACCAAGTCAACTTTTGGTACTTGCTCGTATTTAAAATGCTTTTAATGACATAATGAATACAGAGCTGCACTGATTTGTAATATTTCTATCTGCCTGGGGTTCAGGTTTAACAGCTAGGAGTCATCAGGGGTCTAGTTCAGGAGTAGCCAAACTTCGGCCCTCCAGCGGTGGCGGAACTCCAAATCCCATAAGGCATTGCAGGACTCTGCCAGCCACAGGAGGGCTGACCTTTGGCTCCCACTGGTCTAGCTGGAATAGAGAAAATGAATATGAGTAGAGATGTATCTGTTTGTCTCTGCTCAGAGCCTCCCATGATGTACAATGTTATTATTCAGCAAGGCCAGTCCCAATGGCTGCAATGAGTAGCTCTTTGTTTCATGAATGGCGGAGGATTTGCATGAGTTCAGTAGAACTGAAGCCAAAACCTTTTTTTTTTTTTTTAGTTTTTAAGTTTTGGATAGACTAATGATGGAGTAAGGGAGGGTTATAACCCTTGTCAACTTCTTTTGTTGCCCTCTGTTCCCCATTGGGGAGATTTCCCTTCACTTCCTGTCCAATAACCACAACAGGAAGCTAGAGGAAATCCCTCCAAAGTAAGGGAAATCCCTGGTGGTCAGCAGGACTACTGCCCCCTTTACAAGACTTCTCGTTTTAGATCTGGATAGCGTAGGAAGTAGACCTGTGCCATTCGTTTCATTCTAAATCAAAATCCGTGCAACTTTTTCGAAATTCAGACACATCCCAATGTTCCGAATCCAAATTTCCGTTTACGAATTTCGGATCCCGTCCGAATTTCGGTAAAAAACAAAACTGAATCGGACATGTTAACTTTTCTGGCCAATCACATGTGTTTTTCGGTTTAATGCATCCAAATGGGTCTGAACACGAATCTTTGTTACGGGAACATGGGAGCCATATACAGTCTATACATATAATACTAAAGCTGAGGCTCCCAGACCTGAATGGCATTGGGGATCCGAATTTCCAAACTGCATACAGGAGCTCCCGAATGCCATTGGGGTCTGGGAGCCTCAGCTTTAGTAATATATGTATATGGCTCCCAGACCCGAATGCCATTGGGGTCTGGGAGCCTCAGCTTTAGTAATATATGTATATGGCTCCCAGCTCCTGTATGCAGTTCGGAAATTCAGATCCCCAATGCCATTCGGGTCTGGGACATTCAGCTTTAGTATTAATATCTGTATATGGTTTTCTGTGGTAGTCTTAACGAATATTTGTAAACTCATCCAAAACTAAGTAAAATTCGGATTTCGTCCGAATCCGAAACCCGAAGCGAATTGAATTTCGGATCAGAATCCCGAAATAACGAAATATCCGAACCAAATTGTTACGTAGGAAGGGTTTAGACCCTCTATCAGGTTTTAAGTGTTAAGTTTGTCCCCGTTGACCATTGTCACTGGAACTAAAAGTGAGGAGAAATTCCAAATTCTTGAGCTGCCACCACAAGAGGAGATTTGTTGTCCAACTGATGGAGACATCAGTTCTGGTGACAACTGTGTAAGAGGAGAATTCCCCTCACTTTAGGGAGATTTCCTGTTGCTTCTCCGAGATGACAAGTGAAGGGAAATCTCCCCAACAGAAATATGGATCCACCCTGTACACAAATCTCTCTCGCCTCCAAGCTCCCGGGATACACGGCGGTGGTGTCACTTTAAACAGAAGTCACCACAATTATTGATTGTCTTCTACTGTTTGCTTTGGGTAAAAATGATTTCTTTTTAAGAGCTGCAGACAAAGTAGAAAGTCCTTTTTAAGAGCTCAATCCTGGCAGACAAAGCAGAGCGTCAAAGGAGAAACATTTACACAGTTCTTATCGGCAGCCTTGACTCTATTTACTTCTTTTGCATGTGTTATTCTAAAACGAAAAAAGTGACTCGAGGACATGGCTGAAAACGCTGACAGAGGTGACCTGCTGATAAACTCTATGAAGTGAAAGCAAATGAGACACTGCTCTGCTGGAGGTGGCCACCCAAAAACATGCTGGATAGGTGAAAACACTGTTGAAGGTCCAGTGACAGTGGCTGATAGCAAGTAGGGATGATCTTGGGTTCACATCAAACCGGGTCCAAACGTGAACTCCTCCAAACATGGAAGGATCTCTTCCAAACATGGAAGGAACTCCTCTCGAACATGGAAGGAGCTTCCCCTGAACCTGGAAAGAGCTCCTCTCGAACAGGGAAAATGAAATAGATGAAAACATTGTTAAAGGTCCAGTAACAGTGACTGGTAGCAAGTAGGGATGCTCCTCCCGAACAGGGAACATGGAAGGAGCTCCTGTCGAATAGGAAAGGAACTCCTCCTGAACATGAAAGAGCTTCTCCTAAACATGGAAGGAGCTTCTCCTAAACATGGAATGGAGCTTCCCCTGAACATGGAAGGAGCTCCTCTCGAACAGGGAAAGAGCTCTTTCTGAACATGGAAGGAGTTTCTCCTGAACGTGGAAGGAGCATCTCTCAAACAGGGAAGGAGCTCCTCCTGAACATGGAAGATGAAATAGATGGATAGATGAAAACATTGTAAAAGGTCCAGTGTCAGTGGCTCATAGCAAGTAATGATGATCTTGGGTTAAGATCGAACCTGGTCCAAACATGAGCTCCTCCAAACATGGAAGGAGCTCCTCCCTGAACACGAAAGGAGTTCCTCCCCGGCGCTCCTCCCGAACTTGGAAAAAGCTTCTCCTGAACATGGAAAGAGCTCCTCTGGAACAGGGAACACGATAGAAGCTCCTCTCGAACAGGAAAGGAGCTCCTCCTGAACATGGAAGGAACTTCTCCTGAACATGGAAGGAGCTACTTTTGAACAGGGAAGGATCTCCTCCTGAATATGGAAGATGAAATAGATGGATAGATGAAAACACTGTTAAAGGTCCAGTGACAGTGGCTGATAGCAAGTAGGGACGATCTTGGGTTCAGACTGAACCTGGTCTGAACATGAGCCCCCCTGAACATGGAGGAAGCTCCTTCTGACCATGGAAGGAGCTCCTCCTAAATTTGGAAGGAGGTTTTCCTGAACATGGAAGGAGCTCCTCTCAAACAGGGAAGGAGCTCCTCCTGAACATGGAGGGAGCTTCCCCTGAACATGGAAGGAGCTCCTCCTGAACATGAACGGAGCGCCTACCAAACATGAAAGGAGCGCCTACCAAACATGAAAGGAGCTCCTTCCGTGCTGCCCAATCAGTTGCAGAAGGGGAATTTCCCACCCGCAACTTTGATATAAGCAATGGGGCAGAGTGCCGTTACATCAATGACCTTATATGGCTACATGGCCATATTATGTAAATGACATGCCATCCCTAATAGCAAGTAAAGATGTATCTTGCACGATTTGGCTCCTGCCATTGAGTGTCCCAAGAGTTAATTAAAGTAGATGCAAACCCAAACACTAAAATCTCATTTGAAAAGTAATTTTTAATCCTTTCAAATACCTGGTGATCCTGTCATAGAGGTCCTTGTTCAGCCACTTCCTGTTAAAAGGTGACAACACTCTGCCCCTGTCGCCTTATGCTCCTGCGTTGCCAGCCCGTCCTATAGACCTTCCAGTGGACAATGTAGGAGACTCTTATTACACAGGTATGTTCTGTTGCCGTCACCAACAGGAAGCTTGCCTTGAGCAAGGATATGCAGCAGCCACTGGAGTGAGTGAATATAGACAGGAAGTGGATCCAAAGAAGCTGGAAGCGATCAGCAGCATAAAGGATGATAAAAATTGTGAAAATAGTATTACAGATACACATTGCAATTGCTTACCATCCAGTTAGGGTTTACCTCTACTTTAATTTAATATCAAACCAAAATCGAAGTTGAATCCCTTTAGATTCGTTAACCAAAAACAGGCGCACTTCCTTTTTCAGCAAGTCTACCTTCTTACGCTACACAGGCGGCGTGTGTCACCTCGGCCTCATTGTTCGTTTTGCAATAAACCAAGTTCCCTTAGCTGCGAGCATATTAACTTCAACAGAAATATACTTGTCCCCAGCTGGGCCTGCAGTACTGATTCGGATTGTCAGCTCCCTGGTCAAGGCTCAAGCTACAGAGGCGCCTTCAGTCATGTGACCTGCATAAGTAAAATGATAGGGATAGCAGCCGCCCTCCATACAGCAGGAAGATCTTATGTATGTTAATGGATGTTTTAAAAATGAAGTTTATTCTGATTAAATGTTACCTTTACTGGCTCCTCCCCTCCCTCCTCATCAACATGCTAATGAGATTCCCTATTGTAGACCCAGTAACATCATCACTGTGTCTCCATGCTTTTGCTGTGCAACGCGTGCAGATCATGGCTGGTGGGAGAGGCCGGCAAGGTGCTGCACATAGCTTCCTGAAAACATCACAGCACCCTGCCTCAGTACTGTCAAGAGCTCTCAACCCTGATGCAAGCAGTGGGCTGGATATCTTGGGAGGAGTTATGCAAATATCAAAATGCCTTGATGGCGGATGCCAGTCTGGAGCAGGGGGCATACCCAGGCAGACTACATTTGCATCCAGACCACGCTAGGTAATACCTACATGTGATGCTGAGCCTTCATGATTGGCAGCAGGCACCACCCATTACCTGCTAAAAAATGACAGGAGGGGCGAAGACTAGACCAGTCACCCTGCACAAGGAGAGAGAGAGGCAGTGACCGGTCTTTATTACAGTAGGGAGCGGAGAGAAGACCAGTCACACTGGACAAGGAGAGAGAGTAACCGGTCTTTATTACAGGAAGTAAAGTCACATTGGATTACTGCACCGATCTGGAAGAAATACACAAAGCTCACCAAGATTCCAGTTAGGATTCACATGACTCTTGTATGGGGACACTATTTGCTCATCCCGAAGTTCAGCTTTAATTCTGATCCTAGCATTCATCTTATGCCTCTAGTGCTTTGCCGTCTCATTTCCTGTGCATGCTAGAACCTGGAACAGATAGAATTAGAGTGTCTGTCTGCTGACTTTTGTGTATTTCCCCCTTCCATAGAGGTCAGCTGGTTGCAAAAGAAAGAGCCAGACGCTGCCCTAGCCTGGTGTAAAGCCCAGGAAGAGTACCGGCCATCGCCCCCCTCCCCCTCGCCCCCCTTCACTCACCACCATCTTGTAGCAGCGGCTTTGGCAGGTGAGCTCGGTTCGCTCTGTCACCACAGACACATGGAGAAAGCTCCGAGCTTCTTCCTTGTTGTTTCTTTGCTTCTGCTTTTTTTTGGTCTCTATGATTCTCCTCTGCCCCCACCCCGCCGCTCAGCTTTCTGCTCCACTGCGTCCACTTCCTTCCTCGTGCTGCACATTCTGCTGCGACCTCCCTTCCCTGTCGTCAGATGGACTCTACGTGCCACGCGCCGGCTTGCTCAGTAAGGCACACGGCAATGCTCAGTGGGCAGCAGCTCAGCACCCAATCAGAAATCAGCTTTCCGTCATCCTACGACACACTGAGATGTGGTTGACCACGCTTTGCTCGTCATGGCCCTTAGCTTTCGTCCACTGCTGTCTATTTCCAGTCTCAAACATGAAGTGCGCTGAGTCACGAAAGGGGCCCCCATGCAAGACCAAATCTCTATTCAGCATCCCGCCAAGTAAGGGGACTTAAGCCGGGTACAAATGGAGAAAATCTCAGCTGATTCAGTAGGAATGGAGCAAAATTTGCTCCATTGGTGACCCTATTCCATCAGCTGAAGGTGGTCGATAGATTGACTTTTGCCGAAGGAACATGTTGGCCAAAGGGTGCTTGCAGTCAATCAGCTAGATAGAAGTGAGCAATGTCCAAGCCTACTGGGAGAGTGGGAGGAGTCTCAACAGCCATGTGACCAATATCTGGTTAGCATTGACCCCTTCATTTCAGAGGGCCCTAGGGCAGCTACACAGTCTGCACTATGAAAAATGGATCCAGATGACCAACCGACATCAGTTGCTACATCGTCGATGAATCGCGGCTTGTTGCTGTGTGGGTACACTGTGACTAGTGCGGGCAGAAATGGGATTCGTCAACTTCTTGGATAAACTACATCGATATTTTGCTTTTGAAAAAATATTAGCATACTAGAGGAAATCACTTGGAAAATGGAGATTATAGAGATGGGAGTGGGGACCTTATTGGTTGCGCAATAAAACCAATCATGCAAAGTTACCATCCTGAGCATAACCCAACTCCCTCCCACATTCAGCTTCCACCTCTAGAATGTATACATGGCTCTGTTCCATGATGACATCACTTCTCCCAGCCAATGGCGGGACTGGAGCTTTCCAGCTGCTATGCCGGAGCTTCAGAGATCATGTTGATTAGCCGGAGACTCCGACCAAAAGCCAGCAAGTTCCCGGGTCTCCACCTGTCTACAGTGGACTCCAAATGGAGCACCAGTTTAGTTTGCGGTGCCACAAATTAGTGTGCCACAAATTTGCCACAAATTTGCCTCTTTTTTATGCAAATTTTAATATAGAAAGGGAGATAAAATAAATATAAAATATATATAAATTAAAATAAATTAAAAAACAATTTTTAAGTGACAGTACACAAATAATCAAATACAGGAAAGCGGGGCGAAAAAAAGCAAGGTCTGTTCACTCCTTTGCGGTTGGTCGCTCGGACTAAATGGCCTGTCGCGCGAAAAGGTGCAGGAGCGATTTTCAGGCGGTTGTCGCGCGGTTTGGGTCCCATAGACATCTCTATGCATTGATTGAAAACCGGGTCTGGCGGCAGCACCCATGCACACAAGTCCGAAAGTGGTCAAAAGGCACCGAATGCACCCAAAAAATCTAGCGATGATCCATCACCTCTCCGTGTGTTTACAAAAATAGCAACGACCTACTTAGCTCTTTGAAGTTAATGGCATCGGCACTCAACCTTTGAAATGTCACATCCACGAGTGCATGCACGGTGGCTTCAGCTTTGCAAAAAAAAAAAGTTTAAAAGGAGGAGGAAATTGAGTAATGACCCTATTGTCAAACGCATTGCTGTTCAGTTGTTTTTATTGGCGCCGGGCGGGCTGGTTAGCTAGCATGTTACTGCATGATAACAAGAAAAATAAAGGGCAAGCCGGGTATTGTTCTATTTATTGGTCATCTCTCTGCACCTGTGTAAACCGAAAGCATGGCGCGGCTATAGAAGAAGTTTCACTTAAAGTGTTTGTAAAGTCAAAACTTTTTGTATTCTTTTTAGTTTTTTTTGGTGGGGGGGGGATTGAACGGTGACCGTTAGAAACCCTGTTAGGGGGACAGTTACCCTCTCTGTCCCTCTGACCATTGCCACCAGGACTGAATGTAAGGCGACATCCACATTTTGAAAGTGGAACTCCAGCTTTTTGAACACCGCTTTCTGGAAACATCACAGCACCCTGCCTCATTCTGACTTTCAAGGGCCCTCAGCCCCGATGCAAGCAGTGGGCTGGCTCTTGGGAGGAGTTATGCAAACATCAAAATGCCTTGATGAATAGGTGTCAGTCTGGAGTAGTGGGTGCTCCTAGGCAGGTGTTCTATCAAAGTTTGTGACTGCATTAGAATGTGTGACCAGTGACGTGGTCACACATTCTAACGTAATCCCGCCCAGTTTTTCAGCGGGGGAATGTGTGACCGGTCACGTGGTCACACATTTTAACGTAACCACGCCCACTTTTTCAGCGGTGGAATATGTGACCGGCAAAAGGTGAAGAATTCCAGCTGTTCCAGGGCAGATTGGCAACCCAGATGGTATGTGCAGGAGAACCGATCTGCCCTGGAACAGCTGATCGGTCCTGAAATCTCACTTTTATCCAACTTTGTGAGTGCGATCTGACATTTCACAGAGTCGGATAGAAGTGACATTTCAGGACCGATCAGCTGTTCCAGGGCAGATCGGTTCTCCTGCACATACCATCTGCGATGCCGATCTACCCTGGAACAGCTGAGAAAGCTCGGAATTCTACACCTTTTGCCGGTCACATATTGTAACCCCGGAAAAAATGGGCACGATTACGTTAAAATGTGTGACCACGTGACCGGTCACATATTCCACCGCCGAAAAACTGGGCGGGATTATGTTAAAATGTGTGACCAAGTCACCGGTCACACATTCTAACGCAGTCACAAACTTTGATAGAACACCCTCAGCTCCAATGCAAACAGTGGGCTGGCTTTTGGGAGGAGTTATGCAAACATCAAAATGCCTTGTTGAATGGGTGCCAGTCTGGAGGAGTGGGTGTCCCTAAGCAGGCTGCATTTGCACATGCATGCAAGCAGAGTGCCCTAGATAACGCCCATGTGTGATGCCGAGCCTCTCTGAAAGAACTGAAATCCAAGGAATAAAAGGGTCGGCCAGGGTGGGGAGAAAAAAGGCTAGATGATCCTGGAAGTCTGCCAGCCATGAAATGAGAACATTGAAGGGAATTTATCAAAACAGGAGCAGACAAAAACTGGAACAGCTGTGCATGGCAACCAATCAGCTTATCTCTCTCATATTCAAATCTTAACTGAGCAAATTGAAGAGAGAAGATGATTGGTTGCCATGCACAGCTGCTCCAGTTTTTGTCTGCTCCAGTTTTGATACATCCCCCCCATTGTGAGAAGCTCGCAGTGTGCAGTGAAATCAGAGGAAGCCATTTTAGTCCAGGAGAGGAGCCGGTACAACTGTGCAAGACTGAAGGGAAGGTCGGAGCAGCTTTAAGCCTAATTTGCAGCTACTGTACTACTAGTTTGTCCACGCAATATGACAACACCACAATATTCAGAGAAGCGCTTCCTTCATTCCTGCTGTCAGTCTGCAGTGTTGAAACTGCAGTCCCGGCATTGCAGTCATTTTACTCAACTGGGCTCCGAGAAGGAAGTTACCTCACAACCTCGTAGTCAGGGTGCCAGGTCGGCTATTTTGCAGCCAAACGGGGTCACTTTGAAAAGCTGTTGGCCAATACCTTTGTCATACACTAGACGAAATGTTTACCTTGTTGAAGGAAGACAAGGGAGATAAGTGTCCCCTTCTCCCATGAATGTGTATGTAAACACAAAACCTTTGAAGGAAATTCATCAAACACCATCAGGGTGTCCCATTGGGGAGATATCCCTTCATTGCCTGACCTAGAGACATCAAGTCAAAATATAGAGCGAGCCACATTCCGCTTACCAGAGAAGCTTGGCACAAGGTTGTGGCGCCATATTTCAATGTAACCCCCCCTCCCCCCCCACTTGGGTAGTATTTTCTACAGAATGCCAGCAAAATTCCACTCAACTGCCTCTGAAATGTGATCCACTGTGGATTGCTTTTTTAGGGGGGGCAATAAACCCTGATGCCCATCTGAAAGAAGCCAAACTGCGATGAAACTACAAATCACATGATGCATCTCTCTCCGGGAGTCATGTCTGTGGCTGTGAGAATCTTGCAATGCCTCATGGGATTTGTAGTTCCACCACAGCTGGAGGGCCGGAGTTTGGCTACCCCTGCCATAGACAGTTGCCACCAGGACATGTGTAGCCATTGGGAGATTTTCCCTCACCTCCTGTTCTGAGGTTTGGATCCGCCATAACTTTCCAGCCTGTGACAATAGAGAGGGCGAATCTCCCCAGCGAGGATATAGACACCCCTTGGACATCCTAAGGGTGGTAAGGAGTGGTTGCTCTTGTCAAATGTATGATAGGAACCCCGTTAGTTATCATTGTGGACAAAGAATGGAGGAGCAGTGAGTGATATTGGAAGCGATGGGAGCACCTCTGTTGTACACTTTATAATGTACCAAAGGAGATGAACTGTGGTTAAATATATGGACTTGGGGCCCATTCACACCACATCCAGATCATCTCCAGACCAGACCAGATTGTTACCAGACCAAAAATGCATCCTAATGTATCCCTATGCTATTTCTGGCCTCTGCTCACACCAGCGCAGTCAGTTCCAGATCAGACTAGACCAGAAAAATACCGCATGTCTCATTCGGTCTGGTCTGGAATGCACTGGAACTGTGGGCAGGTTTACACCACTTTCCGGACCAGATCTGGTCTGGAAAATGGTGTGAACCTGCCCTTGGAGTGGACATCCTGGTGGAGACCACAAGGCTTTGCTACAATTGAAAAAACAAATAGATCTATGACTCATCCATTAAAATTACCTATGGGGCCCTATATTTGTCATTCACCTTTGGATACCCTTTTGGCAGAGCGGTGTTGCGATGGGTTGTGGTCACTTTTGGTCTAGTGGTCTTGAAACCACATCTGGGGGTAACTAGTGTTTTTCAGTATTGAGTGGTTACAGACTGGCATTCCACTTAGGATAAGTCAGTTAGTTTCAAATGAGCTATAAGTGAGACTCTCAGTCTTTTTGAGGTCTAACACTTCTCTGCTGTATCCAAAATGTTCACTTTAGATTCTTTCTGATCCTAAAAAGTGCAACTGATTGGACACTCTGCTTTTATGTATGATTTTTTTTAAGTCTGTCATGCCGAGGCTACTTTTGAGAATAACTGTGGCTATTTGTGGCCCGTGTTGCACCAGCGCTGGGTTATTTTTAGAACTCACCCCTGACGAGCTTGCCGTCTTGTGTGTTGTATAGATATGGTTTGTAACCTCAAGCATCCTCTGTGAAATTTACTACAAACAGCAGATCGTGTACAAAGGGGGCAAACTTTGGCAGAACAGCATTCTGGATTCTGTCTGCCGTCATCTAGAAAACAGGAGCCAACGAGAGGTCTACAGAGGCCTTAATTTAGTCTGGCCCGTTTATAGAATGTAGTCTGTGTCTTGAAGGCAACCCTGGTAGACCTCTCTCTCCATTTAATCATCTCTCTGCATCAGGATGCAGGGACTTCCTATAATGAGGCAGCCTGAGGCTGTTGCCTCAGGTGGCATCTCTCTGGGTCACGTGTGGGGCGGCAGGCTTTCCGGCCAGGGCATCCCAAGTTGCTTAGAGCCAGACAGGGAGATGGGTAAGGGCCATCTCTTCTCTCAGCTCTTAGCAACCTGGGATGCTCTGGCCAGCATCCCACCCAGCTCCTGGCCACCAGTGATGTCAGTGAGATGTGCGGGACGCCAGCCAGAGCTGGGCGGTGCACCACCAGGACCCCATCAACACAAACCCCCACCACCACGATCGCACCCCCCCTCCGGTATGTGGCGACAGCACCGCCTCCGACACCTCCCCCAATTTCCCCTTGGTATGTGACCATCAACCACCTCAGGTGGTGATTATGCTAGGGACACCCATGCCAGGATGTTTCAAAACTCAAATCCAGGCAAATATTTAAAGCCCAGGTCTGTGGCTCCCCTCTCTCAGACCACTGCCGACCCCTTCTTTTCTAAAAGAGTGAATTCAACTTATTTGATGTATGTGATTTACCTGTAAAAGCCTCCCTTGGGTAGACATCTAAAAGTCCTGAGACTGCTGCTGAGTGCCACCATCTTGAATGTGATGTCAGCAGCCCCAGCAGACTCAAGAGACACTCTATAGTATTCCCCCCAGTAGCTGTATTAAAGATTTTGTAGGGTGGTGAGGGGAGGGATGAAGGAGCTGGGCCAGCTCAGAGAGTGTTTAGACACCCCCAGAAGAGTAGAGGGCTATGACATGCATGGAGGGGGATCGGGCTTTGCTAGGGAATTGACTCTTCCAGCAACAGTCATATTTTCTAGCCAGTTTAAAGGCACATTGCAGGTGAATAAAAAAATTGTCTATGAAAAGGAAAAAATGCTGCACATAAGCATTTCATATACTTGATTTTTTCTATAGATTTTTTAAATTGGTGATGGGGTCTCTTTAAATCTCTAAGCATACCTTTATTCCATGGGACTTTGGTCTTATCACACAACACTACAACTCCTCTTCATCATCCTCTTGCTCCAGCGGTGGACAGATCCTGAATGCTGCAGAAACTTTGCCAAGAAGTGACATGGCGCCACACTCTGCATAATTCTCCAATGAGTCCAGGACCAACCCAGGGGGGGCTTGTCCTTGTCGCCCTGGTCTCACAGAAAGTGTGTTGCATGATGTAGGGCATCATTCAACCCGGAAGAGGACCAGTGGAGAAACAGATGCTGGGAACTAATATTTTTAATTATTTGTCTAACTGGACCACATTCACCAATTCACCGATCCCCTTCCCATCCTATGGCACCAGGAGCGACGGAGATTGCATCACTTCCTGTCCCTGAGCTGTCATTGCTTGGCTCCTGAAGCCCAGCAATAAGCTATTGAAGTGCGCTACAACGCATGGCTGCTGGTGTGGGTTGCCCGACACGGTGCTGGTGTGCTGATCACAAGTGACATTTCATTAAATTCTATGGGCACAGTGCTGAAAAAAAGTCATGCACAGCTTACTTTTTTCAGCGCACACCATTGCATCCTGTTGGTTTGAACTGAGCCCACCTGAAACATGGCAAATTGCCTTCTCTTGCATAAGGGCTGAGCTGGAGAAAATGGCCAGAGCAGACCCAATGCAACTGGTGTTAATGGGCCCTTAATGTATTTTTACATACAGCTAGAATAGGCTTCTGAATCTTTTTTAGGCAGTATTAGGTCACATGGTCTATAGCTGATGAATCGTGGTGGTGGTGGTGGAACCTGCCAGACTTATAACCAGCTGACCAAGATTCAGGAAGATCTCATAAACCTGGGAAAGTCTCTAAATTCTGATCTCAATTAGAAAATAATGTTTACACTTTTGTATCTGTAAATTCCCTTGGCTTCCTCGAGTATCAGAGGGCTATAGCTGGCCATACGCCAGTAAACCTTTCTTGGATCATCTTCCCTTTCAGAACATTCATTTGATTTTCTAATGGTTAGTGGGGTCTAATGAACGTTCATTTTCTTAGTGACTTCGCAACGTGGAAAGTCAAAGGAGCGGGATGAAAATTTGTCCTCAATTTTTATCTGAACGAATGAAATTCTAAGCGTGAATATTATTTTTGTGCATATTGTAATGCGCATGTTCTAGACACAAAAGAAACCTATTTCATACATTTCTGCTTCCATACAAGTAGCCGGAGGGCTTTCAAACTAAATTAGTTTGACTGAATGATGGCAAGATCGAATGTTCTGATGAACAAATGTGAAAGAATGTTTGAACAGAATTCTAACGGTGTATGGCCAGCTTAAGGAAGTCCGGGAGTTTAAAAGACTTACCTTTACAGAGCAGCTACCCCCACACTGCAAGGGTTAAGCGCTTGTTTTGTCAAATAAAGTTGTATTACTCACCTGATCCTCGGTCAAGTGGCGGGCAGCACACACCTCTTTCCGCTTCAGTTGTAGAATGTCCTTTGGCGACCTCACGTCTAATGCAAGTCAATGGACCTGCATCGCTGAACAGGGTGCTTTGGGGCAGATGTCCTTTCTGCTTCTTCATTGCAATGGACCTGGT
This sequence comes from Nanorana parkeri, assembly GCF_000935625.1. Taxonomy (NCBI): domain Eukaryota; kingdom Metazoa; phylum Chordata; class Amphibia; order Anura; family Dicroglossidae; genus Nanorana; species Nanorana parkeri. The sequence goes on from NW_017306484.1 coordinate 1,375,308, forward strand.
GACAGGTAGTTCCTGCGATCTCCAAGTCAGGAATCTGAGACCTTATCCCTAATGGCTCTTTTAGAGTGATAAAGGGTCATCATTGAATAAATATAGTGATAGGAATTTACTAAAGTTGGACATACACCTATAGATTATCTGCCGATTTTCTATGGTCAGACGGAAAAAGTGCAACAGATTCCTCCATCTACGCTAAACTGTGAGAATGGAGGAATGCCTCGCTAGGCCAAGCTTAAGTATCTTGCTAGTGGGCCCCGCTGGCTGTCAAAATACCTGAACAATCTGATTGCGTGCATTATTCAGGTATTTTGAGTAGGGATGCACCGATACCATTTTTTTAAGACCGAGTACCGATACTTTTGATCAAGTACTTGCCGATACCAATTACCGATACTTTTCCTTAAAGGACCAGGTCACATTTTTTCTAAAGCAATACAAACTAATGATTTTAGGTCAGTTTCTTAATATTATGATTCATGAGATGAGGGAGCATGACGCCGGCTTCCCGGCCAATGAGAATGCCGGGCGCTGCGTCATTACACGGCACCCGGCTTCCGGATTGGCTAGCTTTCTGACCAATCGGGAAGCCGGACAGCGCGTCATTACACGCTACCCGGCTTCCTGATTTGCCGGGAAGTCGGCTCCATGCTCTCTCATCACAAGTGACGAGAGAGCATGGAGCAGTTTCCCGGCCAATAAGGAAACCGGGCAGCGTGTAATGACAAGCTGCCCGGCTTCCTGACACGGGAAGTACTTGTGCTAGGTATCGGAGCATTTGGGTGAGTACGAGTACTCACCCAAATACTCGGTATCGGTGCATCCCTAATTTTGAGAGCCAGCTGGGCCGACTAGCAAGATACTGCAGCTTGGCCCAGCGCGAGATTCCTCCATCCACACAGTGTAGCGTAGATGGAGGAATCTGTTCCACTTTTTCCATCTGACCATAGAAATCCTGCAGATAATCTATAGGTGTGTGGCCAGCTTAAGACTGGAACAGACAGAATCTGGAGCAGCTTTGCATGGCCATAGCCAATCAGCTTCTATCTTTCATTTTCAAAGATTCACTGAACAAGCTGAAGATAGAAGCCGATTGGTCACTATGCACAGCTGCTCCAGATTCTGTGAGCTCTAGTTTTAGTAAATCCCCCCCCAGTGTGTTGTAGTTTAAAAATACCACTGACGCTACTGACTATGCAAAATTTGAGATAAGGCCATGCATTCCTGCCTGTGTGTATCATCTCATCTACAACCATTAACTTCCTCTTTCACTGTCAGGGAATGTTGTTGTTGATAAGCAAACAGAAAATAGATGTGTTTTGGTACAAGGTGCGCTGGTTTTAAAGGAAATATAATTGTCTGCAGGTTATTTGGGTTGGGCCAACTTCCCGTACCCCTTAACTCCTCAACTCCTCATTCAGGTATGTACTTTGCAAAGTCATTGCAAAGGCGTATATGAAGGATTAACAAATAAAATGTTAAAATATCTAATATATGCATTAAAAAGCCATAAATATTGATAGTAAAATTACATATTTTGTATTGAATTTGAACAATCTCCACAATACCAGAAATTAGGCTGAGAGTGGGAGTGCCGAGATGGGTTACTATCAGGCTGTGATGCAATTACAGTGCCTAAAACAGGACAGAAGCATGCAGTCCTGTTTTAGGCACTGTAATTGAAGGAGGGGGGGGGGGGGTTAGGCAAGCTAAACCCTACGCAAAGCTAAGCCCTGCCACCCAAACACCATAAATAACTACAGTCAAGGTGAGAACCTCAGGGGTCAATAAGGTCAATTCCATTGAATAGGAAAATGATTGACAGTTAGATCTTAGCTATAAAAGCAGATCTTAGCCCCAAGATCAGGGTAGTTGACCCATTAAGGGTAGTCCACCACATTTTGCAGTAGATGCTGGCCGGTTAAATCACCTGACAGCTTCGTATATCTCTCTCCGGAATTATTGGTGAGAGAAGGTGTCCAAACATTTATTCATACCTTATTTTTTTTATATCGTGGAAAATGTATTAGGAGGATGTCCAAGAAACTTGTGAGGAACATCCATAACCTTCAGGTAGACAAAGTTGGGAATAACAGCAAAGAGAACTTACGGCTGGAGTATGCAAGACATATAAGAGGCCATGGGCAGAGGAAACCCAACATGATCCTCATATAACTAAAATATTGTGTAAAATGTAACAGGTTGTCCAAGAAAGTTGTCAGGAACACCCTTAACCTTTAGGTAGATAGGAGCAGAGTTGGGAATTACAGCATTAAAACATATAAGAAACTATGGGCAGATGCAGCCCACCATGCTCCACATACTCATAAGTAAAATATTGTGGGAAATCTATAAGGTTGTCTAAGAAAGTTGGCAGGAACACCCATAACCTTCAGGTGGACAGGAGCAGAGTTGGGAATTACGGCAAGAAGATCTATTGTTGGAGTATCCAAGACATATAAGAGACCATCGGCAGAGGGAACCCAACATCCTATAACTAAAATATTGTGGAAAATGTATCAGGTTGTTCAAGAAAGTTGTCAGGAACACCCAAAATCAGGTGGACAGGAGCAGAGTTGGGAATTACAGCAAGAAGATCTTATTGTTGGAGTATCCAAGACATATAACAGACCATGGGCAGAGGAAGCCCAACATCATATAACTAAAATATTGTGGAAAATGTATCAGGTTGTCCAAGAAAGTTGTCAGGAACACCCTTAAACTTCAGGTGGACAGGAGACGAGTTGGGAATTACAGCAAGAAGATCCTATTGTTGGAGTATCCAAGACATATAAGAAGCTATGGGCAGATGCAGCCCACCATGCTCCACATACTCATAAGTAAAATATTGTGGGAAATGTATCAGGTTGTCCAAGAAAGTTGTCAGGAACACCCATAACCTTCAAGTGGAAAGGAACAGAGTTGGGAATTACAGCAAGAAGATCTATTGTTGGAGTATCCAAGACATATAACAGACCATGGGCAGAGGAAACCCAACATCCTATCACTAAAATATTGTGGGAAATGTATCAGGATGTCTAAGAAAGTTGCCAGGAACGCCCAAAATCAGGTGGACAGGAACAGAGTTGGGAATTATGGCAAGAAGATCTTATTGTTGGAGTATCCAAGACATAAGAAATTATGGGCAGATGCAGCCCACCATGCTCCACATACTCATAAGTAAAATATTGTGGGAAATGTATCAGGGTGTCCAAGAAAGTTGCCAGGAACGCCCAAAATCTTCAGGTGGACAGGAGCAGAGTTGGGAATTACGGCAAGGAGACCTTGAACTTAGAGTATCCAAGTTATATTTAAAAACATGGGCAGATACAGCCCGCCATGCTCCAAATATAACTAAAATATTGTGGAAAATGTATCAGGATGTCCTGAAAGCTGCAAGGAACACCCATAACCTTCAGGTGGACTGGAACGGAGTTGGAAATTACGGCAAGGAGATCTTGTTGTTGGAGACATATTAGAAACCCTGGGCAGAGGCAACCCACCATGTTCCACATATAACTAAAATCTAAAATAATTAAGTGAAACCAGCATCAGAGAGGCACACAGAATAAACATTTTCTGCTTCGAAAATACAATGATAGGTGTCATGGTTTGCCTGCATGCACAACACTATTACTTTTAAAAGTCAATAAAGTCAGCAACCACTAACTACGCAGGAACAATGAGGAAGAATTTACAAATCACACAAACCGGGGAAAGCCACTTCAAGACAAGAGAAAGTGGAATTTCAGAAAAAGTCGGCGAACATGTTTTACATTTTTAGTTTCCTGATGCTCATACAGAAGTCTTCCAAAGTTTACACATCAAGGGAAGAACAATCTGCTAAGTATTCAAAGTAGCTGTACTGGAATATGTCTACGTCTCATTTGCAGGCAGCACTTCCTCTTTTGTAAAAGTCCATGGTTCACCTGATTTTCATACTATTTATGTTTTATTGCAGTTTTACTTTACTAGCTTTAGAGATGCGCACAGTTTGAGGGCAGCTTAAAGAAGAGCTGCTTGGGATGACCCTAGCAACCAATCACATTGGCTCTCTCAAGTCATACAACAAGACACACTTACAGACACTTTGACATGTGACTTGGAAAACCCCAATCAGCCTCTTTAGCACTGAAGTCCAAGTGTCATTAGACCTTGGCATGGAAGCGTGCGATTTCGGCACTGATAAGGTATCAAAGTCAATGGTACCGAGCAACACCGCATAGATAGTGGTTCACGCCCTATCATACATTGCTGTAGCATGCCATAAGAAGCTTGTTTTACCATGCATTATCTCAGCCAGAGGGGTGAGTCTGGCTTAGAAGTAGCAAATGAATGCTAAACGGATGTAAGAAATGGCTTCCAATGGAGTAAGCTACGCACATAGCATGTGGTAGTGACCCCCATGCAGGGGTGTATCTAACACAAGGCAAACTAGGCATTTGCCTAGGGCGGCACATTCCAGGGGGGCAGCAGAAAACACTAACCCAAACCAATTAAGCACGACTTGCCTTTGGGCATACTGGGTACTTGCCCAGTGGGCCGAGGCTGGGCGGAACAGAATCAGGCAGCGGCGGCTGCCTAATGAGGCAAACTAGGTGTTGCCGCAAGGCCCTAAGAGTGGTTGCCTAATTAGAGAGCTGCCTGGTGGAGGGGGGGGGGCAGTGAGTTGTGGTCCGGCTGGCTTTGTACAGGAGGTGGAGAAGAAGCAGCAGGTGGCTCGGGGCTGGCCATAGCATGTGATCTGATGGCGGGATGTCCCAGAAGCAGGCTGGGGACTGCAATGTATTCTTTAGATTGAGGGGGTGCCCGAGTTTAGTCTTGCCTAGGGCAGCACAAAACCAAAATACACCACTGCCCCCATGAGCTCACAATGCTCCAATCATGTACAGCTGATTGCCCCAAGATGCTACATGCGTAGCTTACTCCATATGAAGCTATGTGTTCCAACTGTGTAGTGACCAATTGCTATTCCTTGTGATGGACTAGCTAAAAATCTCTTAGGTAGCTCTAGTCTAATGAGGTGACCGCCACCAAGTTGTTAAATCGCTCAATAGCACGAGATTATCAATTCCCCCATGTAGCTTAGTCCTCAATGGCTTTACCCTTGGCTCCTAATTGATAACATCCCATTGTGGACTATAGTTTATTTCAGAAGGCAGTGAAAATTAAAGAGCAATGTCGGCTAAATAGGTAATACATGTGCATAGGACTTGTCATAGTCCCGTGATTCTGCTCCTATTTCTTCAACAAAAGGAACTCTTTTCTTAGCCCTCTAGACCTTGGCCACTGCCCCACCTATTGCTTGTAGTGGGTAGTGGAAGTAAAAAGGAAAGAACCCCACCAGGGCCGGATTTTCCACAAGGTCACCGAGGCCCGGCCTCGGGGCAGCAGGCAGTAGAGGGGGATCAGGGATGTGGAATTCCTATCATGAGTTATTTTAACTGTTATCTCGCAATCATTTTCTCATCAAAACACTGAAATATTTCTTCGGTCACCGCAATCCTTTATCTCTCATGAATCATCATTTTATCTCCACCTGGCACTGCTCCCTTACTGGCTCTCCTCCATAGACACCATATAGGACTTCACAGTCAATGCCAACCAGAAGCTGTCAGTGATTGAACACACAAAACCCATGAGATAGTCTTTGTGAACTAGCCTAGACGCCCAATAAAAATAAAAGAACATGAGTTCAGCTCATCCGTGCGATAAAAACGTAAAGTGGAGGTCAAGCCAAAAACTGTTGTTTTTTTTTTGGGGGGTGGGGTTTGGATAGATTTGGGAAGGATTACAACCCTGGTTTGGTTTTTACTCCTATTAAGGGATCCATGAGAAAGAGTTCCTACCACATTTATACAATTAAAGTATTTACAGTACATATTCTTAATTAGCAGCTTCAAAACAAGACATCCCTGACCTATCTAGCTGCATGTACTGTGAAGACATTCATCCTCAAGGATTACAACAAAGACTTAGAAACACCTGCTGTGTGTTTACATTAGAGCGCTGGCAGGCTGCCAAGGTGCTGCTCTCCATAGAATAAAGCTGTGATTTCAGTGCCTCTGTTGTGAATTTTGAAAATATACACTGAGTGGCCAGATTATTATGACCACCCCATCAGTACTGCGTTGGGCCACAAGATGACTCCACGAGATGACTTCGTTGGGCCGCCTCGTGATTCCACGAGATGTTGAAAGGTGATGCGAGGAATCTGACACTGTTGCCCTTCTGTTGTCTTGTACTAGTCTTGCCACTCTCCGTTCTGCCCTAACATTGACTAGTCGCTGACGGCCACAATTCGCACGTTCAGACCCAGATTTTCGGCTGACAGTCCAGTCTTTAAACACTTTAACAATGAGCCCCTCTTGAACATTTAACTAATTCTGCTGTTTTGCTGATACTCGCTCCATGGCTCCGAGCGCCAACAATCATCCCACGTTCAAAGGCTGTTAAATCGCGTTGTTTACCCGTATCTTCAGAATAAAATCCCTTCTACTGTCGTGGTAAACAACCTGCTTCCCTATTTATAATGGTCTGGCCCTCTAGCAACTTCAGCGCCAAATTATAGCTAATTTGCCTACAAACGTCAGGTGGTCATAATAATCTGGCCACTCAGCGTATATCTCCACAATGCTTATAGCTACAGAGGTGAATGAGGACAAAGCGTTTTTACTGCTTGTTTAGAATATGTAAATAGTTTAATCTGAACAGTGTAGGTGCAGGTTCACTTTGAGCATGATGCGTGCAGTATTAAATTACCATGTGTTATTTACAAAAATTATGTTTTTCAGTTTCACAAGTAGATTGACCTTTAGGTGAACTTTAAAATACATTTTCTTCTCTTCTTCCCATCTAACTGCCTCCTAACCCAATACCCTGACATCCATCCTCTTCACCACCTAACCCAATACTCTGATTCCCATCCTCTTCACCACCTAATCTAATACTCTGACACCCATCTTCTTCTCCACCTAACCCAATACTCTGACACCCATCCCCTTCACCACCTGACCTAATAGTCTGACACCCATCCTCTTCACCACCTAACCCAATACTCTGACACCCATCCTCTTCTCCACCTAACTCAATACTCTGACACCCATCCTCTTCTCCATCTAACCCAATACTCTGACACCCATCCTCTTCACCACCTAACCCAATACTCTGACACCCATACGCTTCACCACCTAACCCAATACTCTGATTCCCATTCCCTTCACCACCTAACCTAATAATCTGACACCCATCCTCTTCTCCACCTAACCCAATACGCTGTCACCCATCCTCTTCTCCACCTAACCCAATACGCTGTCACCCATCCTCTTCACCACCTAACTGAATACTCTGACACCCATCCCCTTCACCACCTAACCCAATACCCTGACCCTGCCCCCTAACGCAATACCTGGACCCCCACTCCCTGTTTAAATGACCCTAACCCTCCTCCCATCACCTTCTTTAACATAATGATCCCCAATCCCTAACCCAATACCTTGACACCCATCCCCCTCACCATCTAACCCAATAACCTGACCCCCCTCCTAATCCAATACCCTGACCCCCCAATCCCTGTTTAAATAACCCTAAAAAGTTGCTTTTTGAATGTGTTATATTTTGTGTTGGTGTCAATGCTGCAAGACTCATAAAAGTGAGTAAGTGAGTGTAAAATGATATAACAAGTCGAGTTTGTAGCCAGCAGAAGTTCTCTCCCCGTGAGCCCCCGTAACACCCTTTTTAGAACGTTTCAACCGCAGCGAAAGGCTCTGGTGGCAGGTGCACTGTGCACGACTTACTTGGTAGTTGCTTGCACAAATTTCCAGGCTCCCTCCGTTCATCTCTGCTCGCGAGACGCCCACAACTACTTCATCGCTGTCAAATGCCCTCTCGCCTCATTCCGCATCCAGCCGTAGAAGAACGGAACAGCAGAAAAAAGCATAAAAAAGTACAAAAAGAAGAGATGCTGCAAAAAAAAAAAGTTTCTAGCAATGGGGAACAATACAGTGAGTGGAGGAGGAGGCGGTTTAGATAACGAGGAAGTGTCAGGGCCACTTTGGTATGCTCTCACTGTATACCGAGCAGAGTGCTTCCTGTTTTATCTTTTTTACACATGTGTGTCGTGACGCAACTGCTGCATAGCAAATGAGCTCTTAAAGGCGCAGGCACTGTCTGGTGTCATAGGACGAATGCAAACGCTGCCGCAGCTGAGTTCTCCTTCCGAGAATCCTACCTGACTGGTCCTTTGGATTCAAGGGATTTGGAATCAGTGGCTGGGAGCAATCATGTAGTACAAGAGTTCTGGCTTCACTTGCTGCATGCTTGCTTCAGGTCAGTGACTCGAAAGGTACTGAATGCAGAGGACCGCCAAGCCAAACACAAAGTAAAATGTCTGTAATAACTAAATCAAAGCAACTGGACCTGCTGTGTTTTTCTTGAAGACTTTTGATGGTCATCCAACTAGATTTCTCAATTCAGAATGACTTGAATGTTGCTCCAATCAACATAATATGTTTATCATAACCAGCACGGGATCAGAGACCTAATGGAGGTAAAGTGTTGACTGCATTTGCATCTTTGGAGCTAGCGGGTGTTATTAAGCCATCCTGAATCTTTGGATTTAAGGGATTTGGAATCAGTGGCTTGGAGCAAGCAGGAAGACCAGTAGCCTTGGCTTCACTTGCTGCATGCTTGTTGCAGTGCTTTCCTGGAAAAGTACCGGAAGCAGAGGACTGCCAAGTCAAACACCAAGAAAAATGTCTGTAAAAAATAAATCAAAGCAACTGTATTTTTCATGAAGACGTTCCGCTGGTCATCTGACCAGCTTTCTCAATTCAAATTGACTTGTATGAAAATTATCTGTGAATAAATATGCTGAATGTTGCTCCAATCCACAGAATCTGTTTATCATAACCAGCATGGGGTCACAGAGCTAAAGGAGGTAAAGTGTTGATTGCATTTTTGATTGGAGCTAGCAGGTGAGAGGAGCTAGCAGGTGATTGGAACTAGCAGGTGATTGGAACTAGCAGGTGATTGGAGCTAGCAGGTAATTGGAGCTAGCAGGTGATTGGAGCTAGCAGTTGATTGGAGTTAGCAGATGATTAGAGCTAGCAGGTAATGGGAGCTAGCAGGCGATTGGAGCTAGCAGATGATTGGAGCTAGCAGGTGATTGGAGCTAGCAGATGATTGGAGCTAGCAGGTGATTGGAGCTAGCAGGTGATTGGAGTTAGCAGGTGATTGGAGCTAGCAGGTGTTACTAAGCCACCCAGAGAGAGGTGTAAAAACAGCATTCAATCGATATCTTACCCCCCTCCCCCACCTCTATTCAAGCTTGGCTTCTCCTTTTTAACATAAATAGCACATAGGATGCTGTTTTAACACCTGTCTCTGGGTCCAAAAGTCCAAAAGAAATGATGTACACCACAGCGCTCAGCATAAAGAGTTTCTCCAACTTCAGAACGTTGAGGGAGAAGGCTGCCATCTTCAAGGCCACTGGGAGGTATCCTCACAACACATGACGTCAGCTCTCCGTTCGGATGCACACGCGACAGCATCAGCATGGCAGGCATGGAGGCTGATCCGAAGTTTCTGCATTCTGACCTATGGTGAGAGATTAGTCCACGCTTTCTATTGGGACTATACTTGCCCTGTATTACCAGCACGAGTGCTCTCATTGGTGTACCACTGATTAGTAGGCTGGTATGTTTTTGGCTGGCTGTCAATTGGTTGTATGCCACAGGTACTTCACATAGTATATATTCCCGTGCTTTTCTTTACCATACTAGCTCCCAGGAAGGGGTAAGCTCAGGAAGGGGTAAGCTCCCCCGAAACGCGTCAGCTACCCGGTCTTCTCTGGGACCTGCTTTGCATTCGATTGTTTATTCCAATATACCTCTATGTGAGTAGTTTTCATGTTATTTTTATTGCTCTATCCAATAAATGTTATTACACCGGGAGAAGGCGCTGTTTGTCTATTTGTTTTAACACCTCTCTCTGTGTGGCTTAATAACACCTGCTAGCTCCAATCATGCAAATACCATCAACACCTTGGTCCAGCTGCCTATTTTTTTTACATGTATACCAGGGGCGTCCCGAGGCCGAGTGACACCCGGAGCGGAGAAGGGGCGACACCCAGCCGTGACGTCATCACGCATGCACGGTCCTCTTATTGATGCCTGGCGGCGGCCATCTTGGTGATGGACGCCGGGAGAGAGAGGAGGGGACGTTCACCCGGAGGGATGAGGTTTGCCGCCGGGTCCCTTCTTCTCTCCTGACACTGTCGGGCTCTCGGTCCATGACCGAGTGCCCGATTTTTCACAGGGGGTGGCAACCAAAATGACTGTCAATCATTTTGGTGGCACCCCTCCAATGGTGGCACCCGAGTGTGGGCCGCACCCCCCTTGTGACGCCACTGATGTATACCATGACTTGGATGAATGAGAACCTTCACAGAGAGCAATAAAAATATGTAATGGCAGCCGGTTTATATTGGACCCCTTCAGAACACTGTCCCTGCACTGATCTCTGCATCACTCCCACCTCAAGCTGGACTCCAAGATACACATTACTGCAGCTATGTATTCATTAATCATTAAATGTATTTTTTAAATGAAAGCAGCGTGAGTACCTAAGTCTAATTTGTTATCAGCCTCTTGCAGTCAACTGTATAGCAGAGCTCAGACTGGGAGGGAGAGATGCAGCACAAATAGCCAGTCAACTGTGCTGCAGTGTTCATGTGCTAAATAGCAGCTTGCTGATAGGCGTACAGAGCAGAGTGACAGAGAGGAGAGCACATCATTCTGCAGCTTCTTGTTTGCCTGTCTAGTCACAGGCTGGGGGAGGGACAAGACTTGTAAGGGCTACTTAACTACAGCAGAGAAATATCAGGTCTCCTGCTGTGCTGTGTGACAGAGCTGTGCACATCTCAGGATTGGATGAAGAGAAAGCCAAATCCTGGGGCGGGTAAAAAAAGCTGGATTCGGCTTTCTATAATGGCTTCCTACCCCCACTTACACTTAAAGTCATTATGGATTGATGCGGCAGCAGTCATGTGATCGCCAAAGCAGGAAGCAGCGCTTTCCTTAAAACAGGGCTTGCAGAAAATTCAAAGGCCCTGCTAAGGGGGCAACTTCTGAGCTGCAATGCGGACAGAAAGCATCCACGATTGTGGGCTCCAGCAGCAGCCATTTTGGAGAAGCCGATCGTTCACATTTTATATAGAAGCCCCCTCTATCATTTCCTGGTGGCGTATCATTTTGCTTGATCTCAGCAGTTGTTCAGCAAGGGTGTTGATTGCACTTGTCTGACATATACTGTATATGGCCACTAGAGGGCAAATCAATAGGTCTGAATATGACATACCATCACGTACAGGACATGCACAGAAAGCATCTCAAAAATGTAAAAGTAAAAAAAAATAGTTTTTGGAAAATGTTACAGTAGTCGCACACTGGGCACTCGCTGAAAAAATACACAACTGTTTCCTCTAAGTCACAGCAGGGTGTTTGATGTCGTGTTCAGCCAGTACAACCTGTTTAATCAGGTCCAGGGTCATGTCTGCGGTCTGCATGCAGGGGTATGGGGCCGCTTTAAGTCAGTTTACCTTATAGGAAAACGGATGCAGCCAGGGCTATAGTTAGACATCCTGTAGCCCATGGCGTACCTGAATAGTGACGTCCTTTTGTACAAGCTCCGCCCCTAGTGTCAAGAGTTAATGCGGTGTATTTATATAACGTTTGAACAGTCGCTCGCTCTGCGAACATCTGACTAGCAATTTCCTATGCTCCTCGGCTCCATCTAGTGGCCGTAATGAGATGTGATTATACAAGTCAGATGTTCGCACAGCGAGCGACTCTGCAAGCGGTTTATAAATACACCCCAAACAGTATGTCAACCCCAACAATGAACTGCGCTTATTTGCTCCCTTCTGGCCTGTTAAATATTCCATTGAGCGTTATTTCTTTTCCATAAGTTCAAAAATGAATAGAAAACCTGTTGGTTCTGCTAGAAACCCACTGAGCTCTTACCTTTCTCTGCCTCTGCTACATTGATAACTCAAGCAGTGTTATCAGTCCTGCCCTGTGAACTGCAGAACAACAACACCCTATGCTATGGAGATGAGGAGGGCGTGAGGTGTTTTGTAGTCCTAACCCTAGTGTGGCCACGCTTCTCCTCCATAGATACAGTATGTTGAATGAGCGTTGTTACTAGGGATGCACCGATAATGCAACAAGTACTGATACTTTGCTTTCGGTACTCATCGATACCGCCCAGAAGCCGGCTCCATGTTGTCTGGCCGGCTTGATTGTGCTTGGCCAGGAAATCGGCATCCCAGCCAGTCAGCATCGAGCCGGCTTCCCGGCCAATCAGGAAGCACCGGCTTCACAATCAATCAGCATCGAGCCGGCGGTATCGGGGAAGGTATTGGAGCATTGCAATACTTGTACTCGCCCAAATACTCGGTATCAGCACTGCTACCAATACTAGTATCGGTATCGGTGCATCCCTAGTTGTTATGCTAGGCCAGAAAGCGTCTGGATGTCCATGTGGAAAAAAAAAAAAAGGGAAAAGAAAGCCTGAAATAAAAGAAAAATGAAGCCACCATGTCTATGGTATGTATGGCAAGTTTGGATAAGTACAGCAAGTTTCAATATTTCAATACATTACATTTTGCTCTTGGGTTTAGATACACCTAAGCTTTAATTAGAACCGATACCAGAAGCATAATTGGAGGCAGCACAACGTGTTTTTATATTCTCAGCTGCTTTTTTAACTGCACAGAACAACAAACGACAAAGAAAAGACGGTTTAACCCATAAAGAATCTTCTGACTCCTTTTGACACTCCATACAGGTCTTTGCTGAATTCAGCCGCAATTATCCACACAATCCCAATGTGCCAAATGATCGCTTTTAAGCCAAAAACGTATCACAATACAGTGATACCTTGGTTTAAGAGCATAATTCGTTCTGGAAGCATGCTTGTAGATTTAAAAGAAGTTGAGAGGAGGAAGAAGTTCTGTATTTTCACTTCGTGTTGACTTTGTCTTCAGCGTTAATCTCTGTGATTTCATTTTTCTTTTTTTTTTTTTACTCTTCAGATCTTTCCAGCAACAGAACGCAAACACTAGAAAGTACATCTTGCCTGCCAAGTTCATCTAACATCTGAGCTGCCAAGCTTCATTAAATGATATTACAATGCCTGACAGACAAGATAATTGAATCACTTACCCAAAGCCACTGGGAAGGCCGAGCGTCTATATAACCTGACGGTGTGGCTTGACTTTCCTCCTCGGTTGTGTTTTAATAGAAAACAAAGCGTGATCTTTTCTTCTTCCGCAGACGTCTTGTGTGTTGGGTTTCTGTTTTTCCCTTACTTTCTAAAAAAAACACCCTTGACATTGAATATCCTTGGGTTATGTTGATTTTGTGCTTTTGTAGGCCAATTTTGGTCTCATCAACGTCTACCTTTAGAATGAGAGTCCACTTTATTGGTTCAATTGTGTAAAGGCATACAAGGATTTTGTCTTCAGTTTAATGTTTATGAACTATTACATAGGGTTGCATGGCTCAGCCCAGTAAAAGCTCAGTCCACCCAAAAGGCTCCCAGGGTGTTGCATGGCTCAACCCAGTAAAAGCTCAGTCCACCCAAAAGGCTCCCAGGGGGCTGCATGACACAAGCCAGTAAAGCCTTAGTCCACCCAAAAGGCTCCCAAGGGGCTGCATGGCCTAACCCAGTAAAGGCTCAGTCCACCCGAAAGACTCCCCTTGGATTGCATAGCCCAGCCCATTAAAGGTTCAGTCTACCTGAAAGGCTTCCAGTTGGTTGCATGGCCCAACCCATTAAAGCCTCAGTCCACCCAAAAGGCTCCCAGGGGGCTGCATGGCTCAACCCAATAAAGGCTCAGTCCACTCAAAAGGCTCCCAGGGGGCTGCATGGCTCAATCCAATAAAGGCTCAGTCCACTCAAAAGGCTCCCAGGGGGCTGCATGGCTCAACCCAGTAAAGGCTCAGTCCACTCAAAAGGCTCCCAGGAGGCTGTATGGCCAAACCCAGTAAAGCTTCAGTCCACCCGAAAGGCTCACAGGGGGCTGCATGGCTCAACCCAGTAAAGGCTCCGTCCATCTGAAAGACTCCCAGGGGTCTGCATGGCCCAACCCGTTAGAAGCTCAGTCCACCAGAAAGGCTCCCAGGGGTGCATGGCCCAACCACTTATAGACTCAGGCCACCCAGAAGGTTCCCAGGGGGTGCATGGCCTAACCCATTAAAGGCTCAGTCCATCCTTAAGCCTCCCAGGTGGTTGCATAGCCCAGCCCATTAAATGCTCAGTTCACCCAAAAGGCCACCAGGGGGTTGCATGGCCCATCTCATTAAGGGCTCAGTCCACCCAGAAGGTTCCCAGGGGGTTGCATGGCCCAGTCCATTAAAGGATCAGTCCACCCAGAAGGTTCCCAGGGGGTTGCATGGCCCAATTCATTAAATGCTCAGTCCACTGAAAAGGCCACCAGGGGGTTGCATGGCCCAATTCATTAAATGCTCAGTCCACTGAAAAGACTCCCAGGGGGTTGCATCGCCCAGCTAATTAAAGGCTTAGTCGACCGAAAGGCTTCCTGTTGGTTGCATATCCCAACCCATTTAAGGCTTAGCCCACCTGAAAGGCTTTCAGGGGGTTGCATGGCCCAACCCATTAAAGGCTCGGTCCACCCGAAAAGCTCCCAGGTGGTTGCATAGCCCAGCCCATTAAAAGGTCGGCCCGCCCGAAAGAATCTGGCTTTCTTAAAATGTATGTCAGGAAAAAAATTCCCTTACAATGGATGCTGCTTCTTGATGTTCAAAAGTTTTATTTTCTTGCAGAATCAGCTGGTCCCCTGAGCACTGGTCCTGACATCCTGTTTTAGGGTGTCTCTTTTCCCTTGCAGGGTCCTATATGTTGGTTATGTGTTTAGATGATGCACTGAGATGTTGAGGAATGCTGAATTAGGTTTTACGTGCTTAGAAGAACATTACATGTGTGTGTATACAGCATTGTGAAGAAAACATATAGAAAATAAACCTCCTGTGTATCATAGATAAGCATGCACACAGAGATTAACATTGCACTTCGACATCTGCACATCTACAGCTCAAAAGACAAATGACAGTCAGTAATACAATCAGTATATGTTGTTGTATTTCCAACACTATGTAGTCACCCCTGTGTGTGCTAGTAAGCTGTGTGTGTCCCAACAAACACACAGGCACAGCAAGGCAAGCCACTCTCCTGATACCTGCTCCCCTCTCCTCCCTCCTCCTCCCATCTCCAAGCTAGTAGATGGATGGCTGCTGGAGATTGAACCATCCCTTGTGATCTTGTACTGGACAGGAAGTTCAGGGAAGCTACGCTGGGAGAGTTGGATCTGTTCGGAAACATGATGAGCGTAAGTGTTTGGGCAAAAATATAAAGAAATACTTTGCTGGCCGATGTATATTTGTTTGATCTGTATTAAATATTGAAAACAGTTTAAGAGTTTAATACTACTTTATTCAGTATATTCAGTACATCTCTGTGATACACGCAGATTCCCCATCCTTTGTTCCTTTAAAAGCAATGCAAGTAGTATTTTACTACTAACCTCCTGTTTGGGCTGACAACACAGTACGTTTATTGTACTGAAATCCCCAGGGAGGATCCCAACCAGAGCGGTCAGCCCTACCTGCTGCACTACAGAACTTCCACCACCCTTCTCTTTCTGACTCACAAGAGCTGGGGAAGGGCTCTCGGGTGATGTAGTTAAGGGAACAAGCTTTCTGGATATACCCTTTAAACATCTTGGATAGTTCAACAGTGAGATTTCCCTGCCATAATTCTCAACTCATTTCCTGACCAGCTGGTGTCCCTGCCTACCTTTGTGTGTCCCAGCTCCTCCTGTTCCATTATCCATTATCCAGCACAGGAATGATGAGAGCTCCTCGTAAAGGGCACAGCTGGTGTACAGACCCAGGAACTCAGCTCAGGGATGGTGGGAGCCCTTCATAATGGGCACAGCAAGGGTGCACACATGGGAGCTCAGTACAGGGATGGTAGGAGATCCTCATGATGGCCACAGCAGGTGTGCAGACCTGGGAACTCAGCACTGGGAGTCCCTCATATTGGGCACATTAAGAAAGCAGACCCAGGAACTCAGCACAGGGATGGTGGGAGCTCCTCATAATGGGCACAGCAGGTGTACAGACCCAGGAACTCAGCACAGGGATGGTAGGAGATCCTCATAATGGCCACAGCAGGTGTGTAGACCTAGGAACTCAGCACTGGAAGTGTGGGAGTCCCTCATATCGGGCACAGTAAGAATGCAGATCCAGGAACTCAGCACAGGGATGGTGGAAGCCCATCATAATGGGCACAGCAGGTTTACAGATCCAGGAAATCAGCACAGGAATGGATGTGAGCTCCTTATAATAGCCACAAGAAGTGTGCAGACCCGGGAACGCAGAACAGAGATGGTGAGAGCTCCTCATAATAGGCACAGCCAGTGAGTTCCCGAGAGATAGAAGAGACTGTCAGGTGGTTTATATCTCCAACATCCACCAAACACTAAAATAAACATTTTAGGTGGACTGAGCCTTTAAATGTACCTTTTCACCTGAGATCTTATTTTACCAATTATAACACAGAGGGTGAGGATAATTCTTCCAATGGGGACACTTATTCTGATGACAACTGCCTAAAAGAGGATGTAGGAGGGAGGGGTCAGGATCTTTCAGCTGCATGTGTAAGCTGAGCTTCAGCTGTTCAACTCTAAATACAAGCAGCTTTATTTCAGCAAAGGTTAGCACGGTAAGCATAGGAAAAGGTGCCTAGAGCTCCACCTGCTGGCTGCAAATCCTAAATATGACATTTTCATATGCAATATTTTTATGAAAGCCCTGAATATAACAAAACACTATACATGCCATTTAAACAATAAGGCAGCTTCCTTATTTCTATCCTCACAAGAAGAGCCTTGAAACCATATGTTTCAGTTTAGTAATAGGGTAGAACCCATACTTGATGTCCGGTTTATTAAAGTACTATGTATCACAAACAATTGTCCTGTTTTACTTCTTCATCCTTTTTTGTCTTTTACTGCTGATGATCCCCCTCCATCCTCTTTCATCATGTTTTCATCTGTGTCATCTATGAGCACAGAGGAAGAATTTGTCACTTGTCAATACTGTGGGCTTTGTCATTCTATACAGCCTGATTGAGTAACTTCCCTTCACCCCTCACCCTTTAATGAATTTCCAATACACAGCTCGATTGATACACTGAAGGACAGCATGCCGCGCACAGTCCTCCAGAACAACATTCAGCAGCCGGGAAAGATAGACAGCTCCCTGGAGGTGCCTACAGAATTCGCACAGATATACATCATAGAACGTTGCCCGTTCTATGAGTTGACCGCAGTAAAATCCACCCCGAGTAAAGTGACCCTGTCAGTGCATGGGGCAAATTCAATTAAGCCCAGGCTGTAAAAGAAGAAGGAAAGTATCTATCTTTGTGGCAACTTGTGTCTCAAAATTGGGCCACATTGCAGGTCTATGGATCCTATTCTTCCTCAAACAAATTTTGTAACCATATTATCTTCAGGGACTTCTGCGCTTGATTAATCTAATGCTGGGCACACACCTTACAACCATCGCAAGACTTTTGTCTTGCGATGGTTGTAAGATACTTAAAAAAACGTACAATCTGCCTATCTTGCATAGGCAGATTGTACTTGCGATGATCGCAAGCCGCGCCGCCCTGATGACCGCAATGCCAAACGGGCAGTGTGCGCTTGCGCACACCGGCCCGTCCGGCTTTTATCTTACGAACATGCTACACACCCGCCGAACATCGTACGATGCTCCGCGGGTTTTCAAACATGTTCGTAAGTTAAAAGTCGTGTGACCTTACAGTAGTTTATTGTACGATTATGGTAAGGTCTGTGGGCACCCTAAGAGAAACTGGGCGTTTCTCCTTACAGCTGCTCACTTAAATTGGCTGCATGAGCCTGCATTAATATCAATACTAATAAAGTAGCCAACATCATGTGTCAGTGTGTAAAACACATATTTTTGAAACAAAGTGTTCATAAATTCATTTAACGCAGGCAGCTCTCAAAAAAAAAAAAAAATAGTTGTCTTAGTTTTTCTTTGTGCGTCACTCTGACCACTCTTGTAATTTCTTGTGTGTATTTTTTGCTGAAGTGCTCATAAAAAACACCAGTGCTCTGATAAATAAGCCTCTCACCTCTGTGTTCAGACCCTTGGGTCTCAAAGCGCTTCTTATAGGGTAAAACTCCTTCCTCACACTGTTTGTAGCTGTGATCTTCCTTTCTTCAGATGAGACCAATCCTGATCTTAAAGTTTTTCTCCTCTACCGACAACCCACAAAAGATCTCTCAAAGACAGAAGTGGAAATCATAGCGCACCCCGTATGCATAAAATGATTTTATTTTTATAAAAAAATACACTCACATAAATCAGAATCTCATTCCTGAAAGTCAGATCTGTCCTCTTTCTCTCCAGGCGTTCTGATGTCACTGACTCAGCTTCTACGCGTTACGTCTAATTGACTTCATCAGGAACTGACCACTCAGGAAAATTTGAAATTTTGTAACCAAATGGGAAATAAGCTCATGAGTTGAGGGTATTTCTACGAATGGAAAAAGCTGGCCTCTGGCCTCTGACGTGCCTGGTAAATGAGGTACACCTAATGGTCCAATGTTTGTGAACACCTGACAATTACACGTACCTATATGGCCAAACGGATGTGGGCACCCCTTCAGATGAAGGGTCCCAGCAATGCTATAGCATACAAAAGCATTTTAGGTAATTGCGTGCTCCTAACCTTTCAAGAGTTTGGAGAAGGTTCTTCTCCAAACACTTCCACAGTATGACTGTGCCCCCATGCAAAAAAAAAAAAAAAACAGCTCCAAAAAGACATGGTTTGACCAGTTTGGTGTGGAGTAACCTGAGTGGTGTACTCATCTACCCAGAGCCCTGACCACAACCCTATTGAACACATTTGGGATGAAATAGAAAGCCAATTGTGTATCAGGTCATGTCACTATATGTAAAACAAGATGTCACCAGCACTTGGAAGAGTCTTGTACAAACCAAACATCTAGGCAGCGCCATATTGAGTTAAGGGTGTCATCCGCATTCATGTCAGCACCCAACCTGAGGGGTTCTACTGGTAAGGAGTGCAGAGTGCATCTCCACAGAGCCCTTACCGCAACCCTCTGGAACACATTTGTGATGAAATGGAAAGCCAATTGTGTCTCAGGTCTTGTCACTATGTAGAAAACAAGATGTCACCAGCACACGGAAGAGTCTTGTCCAAACTAAACGTCTATTTATTAACGCATCGTGTCACAGAAATGGCGGTGCCATATTGAGTAAAGGGTGCCATACTCATTCATGTCAGCACCCAACCTGAGGGGGTATACTGGTAAGGAGTGCAGTGGGACATAATAGGTCTTGTCACTATGTCGCCCCAAAGAAGGGGCCATAAGTGGCCTTGAAACGTTTGCATTTTGCAAAAATTGTGACGATGATACAATAAATTGAACAAGGATTTATGATTCTACCTCTTGTGTGCTGGTGATTACCTGCTTCTTACCTAGGTCTTGTCATCCTACATCAGTACCTGACCTCACAATGGCTCTGTTGGCTGAATGGGCACAAACTCCCCAGACATTTTGTGGAAAGCCTTCCTAGAAAAGTGAAAACCTTTGAAACACCTTTGAAATACCTTTGGGATGAATTGGAACATTGATTGTGAGCCAGGTCTTCTCCTTCAAAATTGTTCTTTTAGCTAAATATGGACAAATTCCAACAGACACATTCCGAAATCTTATGAAAAGCCTTCCCAGAAGAGTAGAGGCTGTTATAGCCAACATATTAATGGCCATGGTTTTGGAATGGGATGCCCTACAAGCTCATTGAGTGGAACACCTTTGGGATAAATTGGAACTCTGATTACGAACCAGGTCTTCTCCTCCAATATTAAATTTTTTATTTTGGCTATACAGGTGAAACTCGAATAATTAGAATATCGTGCAAAGTTCATTTATTTCACTAATGCAACTTAAAAGGTGAAACTAATATATGAGATAGACTCATTACATGCAAAGCAAGATAATTCAAGCCGTGATTTGTCATAATTGTGATGATTATGGCTTACAGCTCATGAAAACACCAAGAACCCCAAATCCACAACCTCAAAAAAGTAGATTACATGCAATCAATAAAACAAGGATTGTACATAGAACAATATCGGACCTCTGAAAAGTACAAGCATGCATATGTACTCAGAACTTGGTTTGGCCCCCTTTTGCAGCACTTACTGCAATTTCTTTTGCACGATATTCTAATTATTCGAGTTTCACCTGTATAGAGATGAATTACACCAGATACAGCCCAAAATCTTGTATAAAGCCTTCCCAGAAGAGTGGAGGCTGTTATAGCCAACATATTAATGGCCATGGTTTTGGAATGGGATGCCCTACAAACTAATTGAGTGGAGTGGGAATGGGATGTCCTACAGGCTCAAAAGTGGCACACCTTTGGGATGAATGGGAACTCATTGCGAACCAGGTCTCCTCCAAAATTAAAAATGTTCTTTTGGCTATATAGGGACGAATTCCACCAGATACACTCCAAAATCCTGTGGAAATATGTTATAGCCAACATATTAATGGCCATGATTTTGGAATGGGATGCCCTACAAGCTCATTGAGTGGAGTGGGAATAGGATGTCCTACAAGCTCAAAAGTGGAACACCTTTGGGATGAATTGGAACTCATTGCGAACAATATCTTCTCCTCCAATATTAAAAATGTTCTTTTGGCTATAAAGGGACGAATTCCAACAGATACACTCCAAAATCATGTGGAAAGCCATAATGGCCATGGTTTTGGAATGGGATACCCTACAAGCTCATAGAGGTGTGATGGTCAGGTGTCCACAAATGTTAGGCCACACATTGTAACAAAGAGACAAGCAGAATGACAGATAAAAGAACCTTCTACGTAAAGCTCCACCTTTTTCCTGCCATAAGAAAAGTAGTTCTGAGAAATGTATACATTATTGATAGATATTTTATTCTAAAATGAGAGCTGGGCTTTAATTGTGGACCTTAAGCTATAACTCCATTATAAACAATAGATTCACGAGCCTCATTATCCTCCTGTGTGGTCAGTTCTGTTCATTTGCTACACGGTAATCCAGAGAACGCTCCTTGCGGCTTGCAGGCATCATTTACCATCCGCAACATTGATTTATAATTTAACCCTCGTGCTCCAATGGCGCTTATTGATTCCCGGCCCAGGCGAGGGAAATCACTTATGGATCTCAGCTAGGCGACCCTTCTTTTCTCTCATAATTAGGATTTATTTGCTCCTATATTAATACACAAACGGCTTGACAGAAGATGGATGGCGGCATTCGGTCCCCGAAAGATCAAAGTGCCGTTATAAGACTGACCCCCTACCCTGCAGGGAAAGGTCTTTGGGGTGGATACGGGCAATTCGCCGAGAGCTTTCTATGGATTGGACAATATCGGAGAGTGATAGAGAGAGACGGCTGGCTTCCTATTGTTATGTTTGTTTTGTTGATGACACTATGTTGCACTGATGAAGGGACCCTGTGTGGCCCCGGATGCTGCCTTTGGCTTTGATGACCCAAGTTCAATAAAGAGGAATAAAAAATTCAGACCTTGAACTTTTTGCTGGTGATCTTCTATTCAACACTTTGTTGATGACCGGCACATTTGTTCTCACATTGCTTCCTAACAAGCAGATTCTCTGTCCAGGTTACAGTAAACTGTTGCTACAGCGAGTGACGCATATGAAACGGAAATGTTAACCCTGAATTCCAGGCCAACAGCTAAATACACCAATAAAATACAAATATAGGAGCTGGTTTACCTGCCAAAGAATTTGTATTTCTCTCCACCCAGTCCGGAGATTGACCAGCTCTGCCAAAGAGCACGTCCCTGTCTGGCAGGGGAGGGGACCTGATTTTTCTTACAGGTCTTGCCGCACCCCCAGCCAGTGATTGGACAGTGAAAAGGAGAAGCAGAAGACTGATGAGCTGGTCTCTCTGTCACTCTGCTCTCTTCACCTATCAGCCCTCCCATAGTACAACTGATTGGCTACTTGTGCTGCTTCTCCCTCTCTAAGTCTGAGCTTGAGCCTGAGAATGAGTCATATTCAGGTACGTACACTGCTTACATTTAAAAAACTATTGATTTATTGATATATCAGTTATACAGATATGGACCCATTTGTGTTATTAATATCTGCCCCGAGTTCAATCTTCCAGAATTGGAGAAAATGTACCAATCAAACTTTAGAAGTCCACGTCAGCCATATACATCACTTTTCGGGTGGGGTGCAATGAGTCGAATCAGCTGCAATCTATTTCCCGGGGTAGTCAGCTCTGGTCACAAATAAGGGTTCACCCTCTCGCAATCACGTCTCCATTATTTCTAGGGGAATTTATGTGACTCCTGATTTTAGCTTTGCAGTGGCTGCCATAGTTGAAGGAAACATGCAATCGGGGGGGGGGAGGTGGCATCTGAAGGGGGCATTGAGACCTAGCATAGAGTCCTAAATATAATATCTGGTATAGAAGGAGCCGCTGCTGTATGGCTCACTTTTTCTGGTTAATAGGACTGAACTTGGATCTGTTCAAAGGCAATTGTAGAAGGCTGCCCCTGGCACACGGCACCTCTCTGTGTGTCTAGAGTCAATGACCTCCCCCTTCATGTCTACTTCCCTTCATAGATAAACTACAGAACAAAAGAACAATTATTTTCTGTACACTGGATACAGTTTCAGATGTTACCTCCGTCCTATAAAGGACTCTCTGTCTGAGCAGCCTGGCTGCAAGAACATAAATACCATTCAAATGGGATGGCAAGACTCAGGAAGACAGAAAGGATAGATAGATAGATAGATAGATAGATAGATAGATAGATAGATAGATAGATAGATAGATAGATAGATAGATAGATAGACGGATAGATAGATAGATAGATAGATAGATATATGAGATAGATAGAGAATGATAAAGAATTCCATATAGAATATACACCTCTGTGCTCCATAATTTCGAGCCATCTCATTCACTCCTATCACCTCCACCCATGGCCTCATACAAAACAGATTTAACAATTTGTTTCCAGTGCTGCGGATACAGAGGAATTTACATTGTCTTTTCCATCCGCAGATCCACAGCACCTCTCAGCGTCCCTGTGCTGTAATTACTCATTGGTAGAAGAAGTCTATTGCCGGACGGATCAGCCTCCGGTGTTCTCTGTCAGATCAGTAAATAACAATCAGAACAAGAAAAATATCCAGACTTAGGTTTCATGAATGAACATAAATCAGGTGTAACAAAAGTATCCCTGGTGGTCTTTGATGTGATCCAGACCTGGACATGGCAAAACTGGGAGATTTGATCAAGAAGTGGAGATTAGCGTGAGGAGGTGGATTGAGTATTTTAGGCCTGTGTGGCTGGATCGTGCTTGGCTTGCAGGGCCCATGGAAGAGGAAAGGGGGCCATTTCTGTGTGGGGGAGGATGGGTGAGTGGCATTTCTCATGGAGGGATTCCTGATAGAGACAACATTGCACCATGTCCACGTAATGTGTGCTGAACCTTTCTAGTCTCCAAGGAAAGCCTGTTTGACCGGGTGACAACACAGGAGTCCAATTTAGAAACAGGGCTGGAGCGGAGACCACCACGGATACGCATGGTCAGCCTCATGACATCAGAATAAACTACTCCTGGTGACTGTGGCTGGACGATTTGGTGCCGTCTGTCTCTCTTTCCCTATATGACCCCGGGGTCCCAGGCGTGACAAACCAGGGAGGCTGTGGAGCTAACGGTGGGGTCACCCGCCGCTCGCCCCCCCTTTTGGCTTTCCGGGTACTTCTCCTGCATATCGCAAATCAGCCCTGCAATGTCCATCTTCAGTGGGTCCCCTGATGAAGCCAATGGCGAAACGCGTCGGGGGCCTATTAAGATAAGCTACGCCTAGGATAGTATTTTGTTATACACTAATGTAACCATACCTGGACAATATTGAATAACTTCATGATATGTCGGACTAAATGAATTTTAGAAACATACAAGCAATGTATATTTAAACATATCCTCTGCAGGGATCTGTTTTGTTCTATTATGTTTGTTTTAAATCATGAATGTATGTATAATCGTATTTAACATAATACATTTTGAAATGATATTTTAACATATCTCTCTTGGACGGTCATTTACACCCCTCCAAAAACCCTTCTATTTCCTCAATTTGTCTTGAAACTATATAATATGGGGGAGAGGTGTAAAACTAGGTGCCCACAGGGAGACAACCCAGGATTTAGTATTTTCTTTTTATTGTCGATAGCTTACCCACCTACCCCAGCAACATGGAGGCACCTATCCGTGCTTCCTCACTGCCCTCCCGCTGCTGGAGTCCACCCTGGTTAAGCTCCGGTGTCAGATGGTGTCATAGCTTACCTAGGTTGATGATGTCACATGACAAGTTTGGGACTGGCAATTGGCCATTCAGGCCTGAGCATTGTCACATAGGGAAGAAACATGCTCCCCCATACTTTACCTGGAAGCCCTGCTGGGATCTGACAAGGCAGGTAAAGGACTGCAAATTGATAAGTATTTGGGGGTTTTATTACTTTTGGGATTTTTAATTTTTAATTTATGTAGATAAGGTCTAAATTAAGTTTGGGGTGCTAATGCGCAGCATTCACTTGTTACTGACATCTGTTCTCAGGAGCTGCCTTTTGTTTACAGTACTACAAGAAAGAAAACTAAGTGCAAAAACAATGTGCACCTAAACCACCCCAAATCATGTCACTTATTGTCATTTACTGCACCCCCCATACCCCCATAGAGAAAATAACAGGCATACATCGGTGAGCCCTATTATTCCTGGTTACAACTGTCCTCCAGCTTGTTATTTTTACACTGCTGTATCATCGGCAGTATCCCCCTTCCTGTAGTAAAGCTCTTGCCTGTGCTTTGTCGCTAGCAAATTTAGGCCTAGGGTTGCTCATTAAAATGGTCCTGCTGCTGGCCAAATTTACACTACTGCATCGTCTCCAGTCTTTTAATTCTTCTAGTAAAGCCCCTGCCTGTGCTCTTTGTCGCTAGTAAATTTAGGCCTAGCCTTGCACATTAAAATTGTCCTGTTGCTGCCCATTTTAACACATCTGGGTCATCTGCGGTCTATTAATTCTTGTAGCAAAACACCTGCCTGTGCTCGTTTTTTTAATACAATCTGGCCGATTGTCTCATTAAAAAGTCTTGCTGCTTGGCAATTTTACACTGCTGTACCCTCTCTATTATCTTACTTCCTGTAGTAAAGCTCCTGCCTGTGCTTTTTCTCTGTAGTAAATTTAGGCTCGCACTTGCTCATTAAAATTGTCCTGCTGCTGGCCAATTTTACACTGCTGCATCGTCTCCAGTCTTTTAATTCTTGTAGTAAAGCCCCTGCCTGTGCTCTTTGTCGCTAGTAAATGTAGGCCTACGCTTTCTCTATAAAACGGTCCTGCTGCTGCCCATTTTAACACATCTGGGTCATCTTCGGTCTCCTAAATCTTGTAGCAAAACACCCACCTGCGCTCTGTTTTTTAGCACAATTCGGCCGATTGTCTCATTAAACAGTCCTGCTGCTTGGCAAGTTTACACTGCTCTACCCTCTCTATTATCTTACTTCTTGTAGTAAAGCTCCTGCCTGTGCTTTTTGTCTCTAGTAAATTTAGGCCTACACTTGCTCTTTAAAATTGTCCTGCTGCTGGCCAAATTTACACTGCTGCATCATCTCCAGTCTTTTCATTCTTGTAGTAAAACCCCTGCCTGTGCTCTTTGTCTCAAGTAAGTTTAGGCCCAGTCTTGCTCATTAAAATTGTCCTGCTGCTGCCCATTTTAACACTGCTGGGTCAGTTGCATTCTCTTAATTCTTAGAGGGTTATTCACAAAGCTGCAAGGGCAGCTGAGTGAATAACCTAGCCGAAGTGAAGGGAGCAAAACGCTGTTCGGCTATTCACTTCAGCCTTGTACGGCTGATTTAATCGGCTAAAATCAGCTGTACATCGGCTGCCTTCAGTCAGCCGAAGTGCAAAAGGAGTGTGACTCATCCGACTCAGTTAGCTCTGCCCAACTGTTTCCTATTGGCCGGCACATGCCAGAGTCTTCCAGCAAGTCCCAACCAAAAACTAACAATTGGGCAGAGCCGGCCGTGACGTCACTTGTTATTGTTTATTACTTCAGCAGTAAAGTTGAACACTTTGGAAGAAAAAATTTCCCCCCCTCCCACACCGGGGCTTCATCAGAAGGGCGTTGAACAACGCCCTTCTGATGAAGCCCCGGTGTGGGAGGGGGTGAAACGCGTCATAGGCGTTCAGTGAAGGTTTTCTCTATGTGGCTGCTTCAGCTGAGGCTGCTCTAAATCCTTCTTTTTTTTCTTGACAATATCGTTTTGTTCCCTTTTTTCATTCATATGTATGCTCAATCCTGGAAACACAGAGACCTCTTTCTTGTCCCTCTTTTTTCTACAAATATGGGTCACTTTTTTCATCCATATGGAGACTTTTAAAGCAAAGAAAAAAAACATATTTTTGATACCCGTTTTTTCTGTTATCTGAGAATATTAAGCGTTCACACAGTGTGCCTCCATACTGCTTTTTCCATGATACACTGTTGAAAAATTATTAGTGGAATGCAGCCATATACATGTGTGTGTGTTTTTTGATTTTTTTGGATGTTTATTGATAGTTTTTGATACTTGAGACATGCTTTGTTATATATAATTTTAGTATTTCTACAATTAAATATATATTTTTATAAATATTTGTCATATCTGTTGAAGGGATGGTGGGATCCCCTCTTTGGGGAAAAACCATATGCTTGTCAATTTAGAACAGTAGAGGACCCTCCCTCAGAATACTTGCTTTTTTACTAAACCTTCCTTTCCCCAATGATATGCCTGTCCTGCCATTCATGTGGATGTTACGTTGACACGTACCACCGACCTAAACATTGTTGCTGGCCAAGTACACCCCTTCATGGAAATGGTATTCCCTGATGTCAGTGGCCTCTTTCAGTAGGATAATGCTACAGTGCAAAAAATGGTTGAAGAATGGTTTGAGGAACACAACAACAAGTGTGTTGACTTGGCCTCCAAATTCTCCAGATGTCAATCCAATTGAGAATCAGCTGCATTCCTCATAATATAAAATGAATAAAACATGGAGTAGATAGCTCATCATAATGGCCACTGCAGGTGTGCAGACCTGGGAGCTCACCAATAGTGATGGGCTCGGGCGTGTTCGCAAGCGCCTCATGCCGAGCCCGCCAGGAAGCCGTCAGCGCGCAGGGCCAATCACAGGCACTGAGACATGTTCCCGGTCCGCAGCTGCAGAGATCGGGAAATGTCTCAGTGCCTGTGATTGGCCCTGCGCGCTGACGGCTTCCTGGCGGGCTCGGCACGAGGCGCTTGCGAACAAGCCCGAGCCCATCACTACTCACCAATAGATCGTTGATGCAGCTGGATGAACATTTAAATAAAAGTGGAGTTTTCTTTTAAATGCCATTTCACGATCGTTGACAGCAGCAGGAACTGAGCAATGCAGCGGGAGGTGACATGATTTACATCACGCTAAGAAAAATATTTTTTTTTAAACAAAAAACAAGGAGAAGAAGAAATATTTGCAGGGAAATGTGAAGCATTATATCCACAAGAGATAAAAGGCAGCTTTCACATCTCTGTTTCTAAGTAAATTGCTACTCAATCTGATTCCACTCACTGGCAATCGGAGACGCAGAATGGCGCAGATGGAGAAATCCAGCATCATCTTGCGAAGACGGAGTCACATATTTTGGAAGTGTTCAGTAATTGCATGGATACGCTTTGGTAGGTTATGAGACTGAGGTAGTGTTGCCATGGCAACCAAACAACGAGGATAAGATTTTAAAAAAGTGCATTAAACCTTAGCAACCAGGTATTTTATATTACAGCTTACCAAGGCTGCCCATATAGGCATTGCAGGGTGGTCAGATGTGCAGACGGAATTAGAGGACATGGTAATGACACCGCTTTGTTGGTAAATGATGTATGATCATGCATGATATGACGGAAAAAAAAAAATACAATACAAATAATAATAGTTCCTATGCCGTTTTTCTTTTTTTTGTCCTGACGGCAGCAGCTTTCAGAACACTAAAAAAAAACAGCAGATAGCAAAGGAAGTATTAGCTTCTTTCAGGGGGGTGCTCTCTTCCTTGTTGTTGCACCCCCCCCCCCCCCCCCCCCCCCGAGATGGGAAGGGCACCCCCCTGAAAAAAAT
>NW_017306484.1:1404636-1416517 GCF_000935625.1 Nanorana parkeri
CCCCCCCCCCCCCCCCTCCCCACCCCGAAATGAGAAGGGCACCTCCCTGAAACAACTTATTTCAGGTTGGGATCCCTGGTGAAGTGAAATCTCTTCAGAGAGCCATTGTAAACTTGGGATCCTGTCAAGAGTTGGCCCCGGCAGGCTAAAACAGTATCAGAGTTTCCCGTTAAAAGGGGAAACCTTGTGGTACCAACTCTTAAGAAGGGCTTTCACATTTAACATGGGGGCATATGAAGGGCATTGCAGCATGCCCACATCCTGTCTGCAGATGGCCAGTCTACATAGAGACCCAATTACTTTCTTAAGCTGGCCATACACACTTTAAATTTCATCCATTCCCTGCTAAATTGGCCGAAATTGGACTCGTGGGTGACCCTGCCGGCACCACCCAGCCCGACAAAAGTTAAAATTTCAGCTGTTGTCAAAGGAGCCGGGTGGAAAACTGTCAGCTGAACAATAACTGCAGCCAATCCAATGCAGTCACTGTTCAGGTATTGTGACAGCTGTGAGCACCAGCTCACAGAATACAATAACCGGCAGAGGGGATTCCTTCACCCGCACTTTGTAGCATGCATGGGGTCACCGTGTGATTTCTCTCATTCAACCTGCGGTGCTAAAGGAGAAAAATCGTAAGCTGTAAAGCCAGCTTTTGGCCCCGTTCACACCAGGGCGGTTCGGTCGTGCGGATTTGTCCGCGCTGAATTGCCGACATGAACGATCCCATACATTCCAATGGGGACCGTTCATGTAATCGCGCGGCTTTGCGTGATCCAAACCGCCTGCCGCCCAAAATGCTCTGAGCCTTTTTTTTCTGCACTGATCAGCGGAGATTCCATATAGAATGTTTTTGGGTGTTTTTTATTGCGTTTCAGCGCTGAAACGTGATTAAAAACACCCAAAACCACCCTTTGAAAATACTTGAAACGCATCTGCCCTGGTGTGAATGGGGCCTTAGGCTGTTTTTCACGCACCTTGGGCTTTAGGGGGTGTACATGAAAGTTGATCTGTCTCGTGTGGTGCACACAACTTCCATAGAGCCAGTTTCAATTTTTAAGGTAGAAAACTACAGATGAATGTTTAAAAAGGGCGGAAAGCTGCACAGCATGCACGGGGCATACATAAAACAATTTATATTTCTGCAAACTGGAGTTCTGCTTTAAATAAAACTGATAATAAAAGATGCAAAGACAGTAACAAATATCTCCTGCCACCTGCAGCATGGAACAATGCTCTGATCAATATATATATATAGCTGCCCGAAATCTCTATACAAAACCACAATTCCTGGAATATCAAAGTTCCTGCCCCCCTTGTGCCCAGTGGTTCCTCCAGCTTACTACCAAGTAAGATTGCATTCCACACAGCAGTGCCATAGGGGGTGGCTGGAGTAACCACTGAGTTGGGGTGCAAAAATCTGATATTTCAGGGATTGTCCGTTTCTGAAGGGAACATAGGCAGCTATTTCTTTTCATCAGAGCGCCGTTCGGCAGCACGGGCGGTAGGAGAGATAATAATTACTGTTTTCTTTGCAGGGCTTTTATTAGCAGATGTATTTATAGCTAAACTCCAAGGAGATATAAAAGGTACACATTAATGCAGCTTGGTATTCATTAATACTTCATTACATGTAAGCGGTGTAAGTACCTAAATCTGACCTGCAATCAGCCTCACATCACTCGTATACAATATATATGGAGCTTAAGCTCTGATAGCGTCTAATCATGGCTTCCAATTTGTATCGAACTTGGCTGAACATGTTCTACTTATTTTGACTCCGATTGTTGTATTAGCGATTTACCCCTTGCTGAGACCTCTATGCCTGGCCTGTATAAGCAGATATAATCACTGCGGACAATCCTTATCAGATAGCTGAACTCACCAAATACCTTTTCCATCCACAATGGTGCTTTATTCTGTACATCAGACATCAGGATACAGCAGATGAATGAATTGGCGGTATTTAAGGCGGTCAAATATGATAATGTTTCCAAGCCTCCTGTAATAAAGACCGGTCACTGCTGCTCTCTCTCTCTCCTTGTGCAGGGTGACTGGTCTTGTCTCCACCCCCTCCTGTAAAAAAGACCGCTCACTGCTGCTCTCTCTACTTGTGCAGGGTGACTGGTGTTGTCTCCACCCCCTCCTGTAATAAAGACCGGTCACTGCTGCTCTCTCTACTTGTGCAGGGTGACTGGTCTTGTCTCTGCACCTCCTGTAATAAGACTGCTCACTGCTGCTCTCTCTCCTGGTGCAGGGTGACTGGTCCTGCCTCCGCCCTCTCCTTTAGTTTTCTGCAGGCTGGCTGTAGTAGGTGGAGCCTGCTGAACCACTCCCACAGCTCTGCTCTATGCACAGGCTATGCACAGCAGAGTAATGATGTCACTGCATACAAAGGGATATGGTGCACACAACATGGCTGCTGAGGAATATATTGCAATACAAGTCTGTGTGCCTGGAGTTCAGCTTTAAAAGTAGAGACCTGACCTGACCTCCTTCTGAAAATTCTAGGTGCTCGGCTTTTAGGCTCACCCACACTGACCACCCTTCGTTATGTCTGAATCACTGACCCAGAAAAGGATTCAGATCTAGATCTCAGTCTAATGATTATCTGGATGTTGTTACAATCATTAGACTGACTCCTGTAACAGGCCTTGTGGCCTCTGCTGCTTGTCTTGGGGATAGAGCTCACCCTGAAGACTGCGCCAGAGTGTTTGGTGGTTCCAAATTAGGGCTTTGGTCCAATTCCAACAGGACAGAATCTATAAATGAATGAAGTTGCGGTTCCATTTCCAGTAACACAATTATAAATTCCAAGAAAGAGCTCCAGGGTTTTTGGTTTTATTTCAGCACAGCTCCAGCGTTTCATCAACCGAATAAGCAGTTTGAAGATTCATTTCATTAGCTCTCTGGAATTGTTCTGCATGTTACAAACACATCGGTAATTCAGAGCATATTCCACAAAGTACTCACATTTCATTTATTTTATTTTAAGACATATTTACCAGAAAATAAATGCATTTCCCAGGTCAACAAATAAAAAACTAAAACCATCTCTGAGCTTTGTACATTATTAATCAACAATTCTTTTGATAAAAGCGACCCACGCCATTCCTCTTGCTATCCCCTTCAAGAGCACCGGTGCATAGACAGAGAGTGCTGTAAGCTCTTTGATGATCATATCCCTCTATCTCGTGAACAGTCCCAGCAGTGAAACTCTGTATAAAAATCCACTTCACCCATATCTGCCTTCCCTTTCTTTTTTCTTCCTTTGCCCCGGTTCGGTACTCGTACTCGGTACCAAAATACCGGTATCGGTGCATCCCTAATATATATATATTTGAGAATTTTAATGGATGTTTCAGACACACAGATTTGCAATAGAGACGTAGGTTCTGTTTGTTTGCTGACAGCGAGCTAGTTTCTCACAATGGACGGTGCCTTCTAAACAGACCAAACTGTTTTTTTTACAATGGTGTGGCTGCCCTGTATTGTTTCCCCATTATTCGTATCACAATGGGATGGGGTTATGTGGAAGCCTTGTGTAAACAATCACACCTAGGTTGGTCAGGACTCAAATCAAATACTACTGATGGCAATTCTTGATGCTTTGCTGCCACCTAGAGGTGGGAAAGTGAAATGCATGGTATTTCACTTTTATAAAAGTTTTAAGGGGCAACACTCACAAGTGGGAGGCCACTTTCTCTCAATAAAAAGCCAGTAGCCAAAGGTTCAGCAGGACTACACAAAAGGGGGACTTTACGAGAGGACATCACTCTGACCAAGGGAGGACCGGACTCTAAACACAGGATCTAGCAGAGCCTGCAACGAGAAGCCATTTTCCTGCGAACGCCTAAGTGACAAAAAGTCCTGTTCATTACGGAATTTACGGAACCTGCAGCTTGAGCTAAGTACTATTTCAGTGTTTTGTCTCTTAGAAAGCATTACATGTACTAGAAATATAGTGTAGGGGGTGCATGTGATTGTTTGTTTGTAGCAGCCTGTATGTTTGTTTATATTTGGTTTTCCTGTAACTAAGTTTGTAAACGTTGCGTTTTCGCCAAGTAAAGGACTTTTAAATGCTACTGAGTCAGTCTCCGTGAGCTTTACTGCAAGAACAGACAACAAAATAGAAATGAAAGTTTTGCCAAGCTTTACACCTGGGCTCATCCTTGGGATAAGCTTTACGTCTCTGGGATTTGTAGTCCAGAGCATTACAGATGGGATGGTAAAAGAATTGGCATGGGTCACTTTAAGAATGATAAATGCTTTCCTGTAGTTATCCTCATTTTCGTGTATCTACAAGCAAGTTTCGTATTGGGTTTTTTTTCATTTCCAAACGAGTCAATAAAAAAGTTCCCATTGTTATGTACACTTTTTGCTTTCACAGTTCACAGAAGGAAATTTAATAAATAACAAAAATATTAAAGCCTTGAAAAGTGCCAAGTTCCCTTGTTATGTTTAGGTTATAGCCAGCTGAATTGGTAGTGTTTCCTGGGTACAACGACATCCATGGACAAGTTTTCCTGTTCCGCCGCTGACTCTACAGGGAGGTAACCAAGCATGTTCATGGCCCCTTTGCAAACGTCTTGGATCGTCTTCACTTTCTCAAAGGGAAGCACTTTCCTCCAGGCTTGAGACACGTTAAAGGCGTTGCGAGACGTTATCAGGAAGGCTTCCTTCTTGTTTCCGGGGCTTCGCCCATGCGTGATCTCGTGGATCCATTTCCTAAGCTTGTCCGTCAGTTGTAAATGAGCAAAATGATACATTTGCTTGATTTCCCTCAAAGGGTCTCGGACCACGTCTTCGTACCTGACCAACATGTACCGGTCTTTAAGGAAGCTGGGAGCCTTCAAGGTGGCCGTTTCGAACATCTGCACGTGACTTCGGCAGATCTGTTGGATGACTTCATACTTGCTGTCGTCTACTTTGGTTCCATTTGTGTTGAGGACGATCCCATTGTCTCTGATCAAAGCCTTCATTGACTGTTCCCGGGATTTGACCACGGCTCTTGGATCCCGCACCAGATGGATTATCCTTAAGTTCAGTGAAGGATCGGTGAGGAGAGGATAGAGGACCTTCAAGTCAAAGAAGCGGACCTCCTTTATAACGACGTGACTGTAGATATTGCACGCCTGTTCCACATTGTCAAAGGGGTATTTCCCACATAGGGTCCTACAAGACGACTCGTTCGTGATTTCATCGCGGCCAAAGAAGTTGCAGGCCGGCGCTGTGCACAGCGCCCTGCTGGTGGCCCACTGGAACAGGGAAGAAACATTGCGCTCCCTTGGCATGTAGGCATCAAACACGGACATGTCACACAGAAACACAGACCGCACCAGGTCTCTGACTGCCATGTGAAGAACTTTAGCACTGTTCTGGAACATTGACACCCACACATGCCAAGCAGGTTCCATTAAGTAGAACACGTCTGGATGCTGGCTGAAGATTTGGCCAACAAAGGACGACCCCGACCTCCAGGAGGAGAGAATGAGTAGGTGGACTTTTTCCTTGTCCTCCATCCTTGATAGAGATATGTTCTGTCTAGAGTACAGAACGAGCAGGAATACCGTCTGAAGCAACAAGAGTCCGGTAGCCACCGAGGCATTAAATCGCATCCTGACCATGGCTGCCACCAGTGCTGCAAAGAAAGAACAAAAATAATGAACACCATTAGTTATTGCAGAGATAGTTTTTTTCATTTGTTTTTTTATTTTATATCCCATGTCAAGTTTTTCTTTTTCTCTATCTGTGTCCCATTGGGGAGATTTCACTTTAACTATTTTCTGGAAGTCCAACAAGAACTCTCTCTAAAGTGGGCAAAACCCTGTTTCCCCAAAAATAAGACCTACCCCGAAAATAAGACCTAGTTGTGACCGTTCCCAGGGCTGGTGGTGGCATAAGGAGGAACTTGAAGAGCCGGGGAGAGAATCAGCTGTGCCAACGAAGCCAGCGCTAGAGGAAGCGAGGCGGCAGCGGAGGGAGCAGAGCCGCAGAAGCCGATGTCGCCTCTATAGCGCCGGCTCCTGTAACAAGCCTAGTGATATCAAAGCACTCCGCCTATGAGGAATCGATAGTGAAAGTGCGTTTCGATCATTCTGGACAGTGATTGGTTACCAAATTGCTCTTGGAAAGGTACGGCACCCCTGATTACCCTATTCTTAACTTTGCCACTCACTCCTGTCTTCTAAGTCTTCTCCCGGTATTATGGTATGGTAAGACCTACCCCGTAAATGAGACCTAGTGTGTTTTTTAAACCAAAAAAATATATAAGACAGTGTCTTATTTTCGGGGGAAAACGGTAGATAGAAAGCCTAGATAGCTGTCATCAGAACAAGAAGATCAACAAGTCCAATAGGTATCCCACTACACTCCTTACCAGTATGCCCCTTGAAGATGGGTGCTGAAGTGGCTGTGGATGGTGCTGCTATAATCCAAGTAGACACAGTAAGGGTTATTCACTAAAGGGTGAAGAGTTTGGAGAAGGCAGGAGAAGTGAACAATCTAGAACAACATCGCTGATTTGGAATAATTCTCCAATTCAGTTCACTTTCCAGGTCAGCTATGTTGTCCTAGATTGTTCACTTCTCCTGCCTTCTCCAAACTCTTCACCATTTAGTGAATAACTCTGAGTATGTCACCAGCACACCAGAGTAGAATGTCCAAAAAGGTCTTCATTGATGCATGCGCATCATGTCACAAAGAAGGCAACGTCTCAAGGCCACTCTCAGTATGACCTGATCCTGATGAAGGGACCCACAATGGCCCCTAAATGTTGCCTTCTTTGTGAAATGATGTGCATTGTGTCAATACAGACAGCTTTAAAGGAGCACGGAAACACTGTTCAGCAGAGTAGCCATGCCGCTCTGCCTGCTGCCCCTCCACGTGGCGCAAAAGGAGGCTGCCTGAGGCAATTATAGGGACAGCCCTGTCCAAAATTTTACGCAATAGCCATTTATCTACCAGTGTGAGACTGATTTGAAATGTCAACAGGTGTTCTGGGGATGACAGAAGTGTAATATGCAGGGGTGTCCCGAGGCCGGGGGTCACCCGGAGTGGTTTCTGGGTGACACCCCACCGTGAAATCATCGCGCATGTGTGTGACGTCACCACGCGTGTGCGTGATGACGTCATCACGCATCCGCGGCGATCTTATAGATAACTGCCGGCGGCCATCTTGGTGATGCACACCGGCAGAGAGAGGAGGGGACAGTCACGAGGTGGGATGAGTTATGCCACTGGATCCCCTCCTCTCTCCCGAAACTGTCGGGCTCTCGGTCCATGACTGAGTGCCTAACTTTTCAGAGGGGGAGACACCAACATGGCTGTCAGTCATTTTGGTGTCACCCCTCCAATGGTGTCACCCGGGTGTGGGCCGCACCCCACTTGTGACGCCACTGGTAATATGCAGACATATTGCTGATGAGTACAGACAGCCCCAAAAAAATAAATATCAATTTTAGCTCATATATCATTATAAATATTCACAAACTCTTCTCTGATGTCAAGAGAGCTTCACCACAGTCATTTATTAGGTAAGCCTCCCCAGAGCTGATTACTCCAACACATTCACTGTAACCTATAAGGATGACCTCCGCTGTGTTATAGTTACGCTGTAATTCAGTGAGGCTTGGAACATAAATCACATATCCTTCCACTTGCTCTATTGTGGCTATTGCTCACACCTCAGTGCCACCTGATGCTCGATTGTTAGTTTACACACAGAACATATAGATGTAACCCCCGGAATGTGTCTCTTGTGTGGAGATGTCTTCTTAAACAAGGCAGAAAACTATGTGACGCTCAACAGCCACATGCTTCGCATTCTTCCAGTATTTCAGGTGTAGTTCTCTAATTCCACCACAAGATGGCGATGTCCAACCACTAAACCTGGGACGGGTGAACCTGCACATACCCAATGGCACGTTTACAGCCCATCTCAATCCAAAACGTTTCCAGTTTTGGAGAGGAGGAGAGAGCATTAAAGGGATACTCTACTTTTTGCAAAATAAATACAAATAATTATAATTATAACAAAGAATGTGTCCTTATTGCAAAAAGAAAAATGTTCTTTAGAAGCTGTAGCAAGTCAGAGACAGCTGGGAGGAATTTATTAAAACTGGAGCAGACAGAAACTGGAGCAGTTACCCATGGCAACCAATCAGCACCTCTTTAGTTTGCTCAGTTGAGATTTGAAGATGAGAGACAGAAGCTGATTGGCTGCCGTGCAAATCTGCTCCAGATTTTGTCTGTTCCAGTTTTGATAAAATCCCCAAAGCCCCCCTCATTTCCTGGCTGGAGACGCTTTCCTCCCCAGCCTGACTGTCCCTGGCCCGCTCTTTTCATTTAATTGAATTTTAGTTCTTTGAATCATGGAAGCTCAGCATCACATGTGTGTGTTACCTAGTGTGGTTTACCTGCATTACATAGAGACGCACAAAAACCCAGTAATGACATAACTGGCTGAAGGCCACCATGACTGCGGCTCATCCTTAGGAATGAATGGGACCTCTGGTAAGTACACAACTTGGTTTATTTAAAAAAGTCTGCAGATCCATTTGTTCTTAAAAGATGACATTTACATTTGTTCTGTGGGAATAGGGCAAAATCCAATGTTTTCTTGTTCAGAATGAATGTAATTTTCCATTATGGCCACTAGATGGAGCTGAGGAGCATAGGCAATAAATATTCCTCAGCTCCATCTAGTGGCCATAAGGAGCATAGGAAATAAAGACTTCCTAGCTCAAACTAGTGGCCATAAGGAGCATAAGAAAATAAATACTCCAGTTTTATCTAGTGGCCATAAGGAGCTTAGGAAATAAATACTCCTCAGATCCATCTAGTGGCCATAAGGAGCATAGGAAAGAAATACTCCCTAGTTCAAACTAGTGGCCATAAGGAGCGTAGGAACTAAATACTCCTCAGATCCATCTAGTGGCCATAATGAGCATAGGAACTAAATACTCCTCAGATCCATCTAGTGGCCATAAGGAGCGTAGGAACTAAATACTCCTCAGCTTCATCTAGTGGCCAAAAGGAGCATAGGAACTAAATACTCCTCAGCTTCATCTAGTGGCCAAAAGGAGCATAGGAACTAAATACTCCTCAGCTTCATCTAGTGGCCAAAAGAAGCATAGGAAATAAATACTCCAGTTTTATCTAGTGGCCATAAGGTGCATAGGAACTAAATACTCCTCAGCCACATCTAGTGGCCATAACGTGGTATTTTCCAACTATTACATTCGTTCTGCACAATAAACATTCACAGGATTATTCACAAAAGGGTGAAGAGTTTGGAGAAGTGCACAATCTAGGCCAAAATAGCCGATTAAAAAAAAAAAATCCTCAATTCAGCTCACTTTCCAGTACAGCTATGTTGTCCTAGATTGTTCACTTCTCCTGCCTTCTCCAAACTCTTCACCTTTTTGGCTCCGTTCACACTGAGCGGTTTATCGCGCTACAGAAGGGTCACTTTGCACTACAAAATGGTAGGAAAGAATTATGTCATATCAAGATCGCTGTTGATTGGCTACAGCCCAATGTAGCATTGACAAAGTCCCACCCAAAAAACGCGCTACGTAGCACGATGAAATGTGCACTGTCGCTCAATATCGCGCAATGTAGCTCAAAGCCGCTCAGCGCGAAATGGCGCTGAAAAACGTGCGATATATATGTCGCTCAGTGTGAATGGTGTCTTGTAAATATGACCCGGTCAATCTTGCTCTATTCACGCAGAATGAATGTCAATGTAGCGGGACAAATGGCTTTGTGAACTTTTTATAAATACACACCCCTATCTCTGAAAGTACATTTATCCGTACCCCTCCCTCCCTGCTCCCAGGGACTGTCCTATTATTGAGGACATTTTCCATCAGTAAAGACAGATCAGAATTTCCTGACTCAAATACCCACCAGACTTGTTCCTGGTTGTACATCACAAGGTGTCATTGATTATGTCTTCTCCTATAAGTGTCAGAAGGTCTTCGGTAAACTCCCTTATTACACAAGAAAAGAAATATTTCCCGTGGGCTGTAAGCAGGTTGCACCCATTTAAAATCAATAGGCTTAGTTCGGCCGTCTCAGCATTTTTTTCTTACATAAGCTCACATGTCTTTGTCAGGACCGTCCTTATAAATGATTATTTTACAATGACTTTCTCTACCAACAAGACCGTGTGAAAACACACAGGCAGCTATACTACCCGAAGCAACGCTTCCAGGGGGGCAGGAAAACAGTATTGTGTGCAATCCCTTAAATTGGAACTGTCGTCATATATATTCTTTAAGTCAAGAGCAGCATATGAAGTCATGTGTAAGGCTGGCCATACACCTTACAACCATCGCACGACTTTCGTTGTGCGATGGTTGTAAGGACATTAAAATTTCGTACAATCTGCCCATCTTGGACAGGCAGATCGTACTTGCGATCATCGCAAGCCCTCCCCGCTGAGGGGAGGGCTTGTGATGATTGCAGTGCTGAGCGGGCAGTGACACCGGCCCGTGCGGCATTCGTCTTCCGAGCACATCACCAACCTACCGAAAATCGTACCATTTTCGGCAGGTTTTCCAGCATGCTCGGAAGAAGAAATTCGTGCGACCGTACAGTAGAAGCGGTCCCACGCTGCCCATACACCCGCGATTATCGGACGATAATCGGCAGATGTATGGGAACCTTAAGTGTAACACAAAGCTGATATTGAGACTTCAGTTTTCTGTGTTCCCCATCTTT
This sequence comes from Nanorana parkeri, assembly GCF_000935625.1. Taxonomy (NCBI): domain Eukaryota; kingdom Metazoa; phylum Chordata; class Amphibia; order Anura; family Dicroglossidae; genus Nanorana; species Nanorana parkeri. The sequence goes on from NW_017306484.1 coordinate 1,415,362, forward strand.
GGTCTCTCCATGTACACATAGGAGAAATTGGTGTTTAATAAAAGGCACCTTGTAACCAGCTGGTATCTGAATATTCTGAATCTTTACTGTGGACTTCAATTCAAAGGACTACTTGATGTTTTTATTAGGGATGCACAGATACTAGTATCAGTATTGGTGTCGATACCGAGTATTTGGGCGCGTTCTCGTACTCGTCCAAGTGCTCCGATAACTTCCCCAATACCTGAATTTCCGGTCAGAGGAGAATTTCCTCTGACCGGCAGTGTCGTAGGGGAACATGGAGCCAGCTTTCTAGGCAATCAGAAAGCCGGGTGGCGAGTAATGACCCGCCTCCCGGCTTCCTGATTGGCCGGGAAGTGGCTCCATGCTGATTGGCTGGGATGTCGGCTTCCCGGCCAATCAGCAGCGAGCCGGCAGAACAGCTGGCTCGATGGTGATTGGCTGGGAAGCCAGCTTTCTGGCCAATCAGCATTGAGCTGGCTCGATGCTGTTTGGGCAACAATTGTGATTGTCCAGGAAACCGGCTTCCCGGCCAATCAGCAGCGAGCCGGCAGAACAGCCGACTCTATGCTGATTGGCTGGGAAGCCGGTTTCCTGGAGAATCACAATTGAGCTGGCCAAACAACATGGAGCCAGCTTCATGCCAGCAGAAGCACCAGTATCGGTATCGGCGAGTACCGAAAGCAAAATATCGGTACTCATACTCGATACCGAAAAACGGGTATCGGTACAACTTTCCAGGTAATGTGTGCAGCAAGTTAACAAGAATTACAATTTAACCCGGCCACAAGTTTGTGGCAAGTTATCCTTGCTGTCAGGGTCATTCTCTCAGCGCTGTCATTTGGGGCAGGAAGAGAATCTTGAAGCCTGTGTAAGCCTCAAGTCATGATTTGGAACTTCCATCAGATTTGCTCTCTGGCTGGGCACACACCTTACAACCATCGCAAGACTTTTGTCTTGCGATGGTTGTAAGGTACTTAAAAAAACGTAAGATCTGCCTATCTTGCATAGGCAGATCGTACTTGCGATGATCGCAAGCCACGTCCCCTGAGGGGCGGGCTTCCGATGACCGCAATGCCGAACGGGCAGTGTGCGCTTGCGCACACCGGCCCGTCCGGCTTTTATCTCACGAACATGCTACACACCCGCCGAACAT
>NW_017306484.1:1417451-1418828 GCF_000935625.1 Nanorana parkeri
CCGGCTTTTATCCCCCGAACAGGCTACACCCCCGCCGAACATTGTACGATGCTCGGCGGGTTTTGAAACATGTTCGTAAGTTTAAAGTCGTGCGACCTTACAGCAGTAGAGGTCGCACGGCTTCCACACACCTTACGATAATCGTACGATCGCGGGATTTCCCTTTTGCTTTTTTTTTTTGACAGACGATTTTTGCCTTTGGGGGGGTGGGGGGCACACCCCCTTCATAACATATCGAAGAGACAAAAAGGAGCAAATAGGAAATCTCCATTGTTAGGGTTTATATACACTCAGTAAGCTGCGTACAAAAAGCTTGGATGTTGGACTTCCTTTATTGTCTGCCTTTGAAAGAATAATAAAGACTTTTGGTTAATGGAAAAACCCTGTGCGAGTGCTCTGTGAGCTCCCCAACATCCCAGTTACCTTAGTCAGATCGATGACATGCACTTAGGACTGATTGCTTGTCGTGCTTCACGTATCATTACAGCTCTTTAAACGCTCTTTTATTCAAGAAGGTAAAACATGGTGACATTTGATACGATGACCATTTTTTTATGGGGAGACCCAAAACCACGTAAAGAGAACCCGTTCTACGGCTCTCCCTTGAAGAGGCTCCTGGCCATGGTAATGATGTCAGTCTAGGAACCTGACCTAGTTACAAAACACTTCGGTCTGGTGGGATCAATCTTCTGACCCGGCCTACAGAATACATGCCTGTTCTAGTATACATGACATAGTTCTAGTATTCATGACATAAGTGGGTGGTGTTGATTACCACCCGGGCCCAGGCCACTACAGCATCATAAAGAAAAAGGAAAAAATAAAAAAGAGGTAATGTGACTCGTTAAACTTCGCCGGGAGATTGCTGGCACGCGTTACGGGTGACTCACTCCATCTCCAGCAATACAAATGATCCATTGTGTGAGAGCATGTAGCCAGGCAGAGAGACGGGGCCCCGTATTCATTTCACTTTCTAGAACGCTGGTTGGCACCGGAAAGGTAAGAAATAACTGTAATCGGCAAGAAGGATCTCATTTTTCAAATGAGCGGGTTTCAACTCGCTGGATATAACCCGATAAAAGGCCGCATTAAACGCGGGCGGATGGAGCGCAGACTGCCCGCCATGGGCCTTTGGTTTTATTGATTTCATTGAATGCCAGGCCGACCCATTGTAATTCTGGTACCTGGTAACATGGTGTTCTAGGAGCACCTAATAGCACGCCTGAAAATCTGCAAACCATGGGATTCCCAACTCCGCCCATCTGAGTCTCTATGTCAAAATGGTGTATTTGGGGCTCCAAGTGGCTCTCTCTCTCTCTCTCTGTTATATAATCCAAATACATATCCTTATTTTCTCCTCTCCCGCCCCCCCCCCCC
>NW_017306484.1:1418845-1422817 GCF_000935625.1 Nanorana parkeri
CTCTCCTCTTTCTCATGTTCTTTCTCTCTCCCTCTCCCCCATGTTCTCTCTCTTTCTCATGTTCTCTCTCTCTCCCACTCCCCCTCTCTCTCTCATGTTCTCTCTCTCTCTCTCTCTCTCTCATGTTCTCCCTCTCGCTCTCACACTCTCTTTCTCATGTTCTCCCTCCCACTCATGTTCTCTCTCTCGTTCTCACTCTCTCTCATGTTCTCTTTCTCTCTCTCTCATGTTCTCTCGCTCTCTCTCTCTTTCTCTCTCGTGTTCTCTCTCTCTCTCCCTCTCTCTCTCTCATGTTCTCTCTCTCTCTCTCCTCTTTCTCATGTTCTTTCTCTCTCCCTCTCCCCCATGTTCTCTCTCTTTCTCATGTTCTCTCTCTCTCCCACTCCCCCTCTCTCTCTCATGTTCTCTCTCTCTCTCTCATGTTCTCCCTCTCGCTCTCACACTCTCTTTCTCATGTTCTCCCTCCCACTCATGTTCTCTCTCTCGTTCTCACTCTCTCTCATGTTCTCTTTCTCTCTCTCTCATGTTCTCTCTCTTTCTCTCTCGTGTTCTCTCTCTCTCCCTCTCTCTCTCATGTTCTCTCTCTCTCTCATGTTCTCTCTCTCTCTCTGTCATGTTCTCTCTCTCTCATGTTCTCTCTCTCTCTCATGTTCTCTCTCTCATGTTCTCTCTCTCTCATGTTCTCTCTCTCTCATGTTCTCTCTCTCTCATGTTCACTCTCTCTCTCATGTTCTCTCTCTCTCTCTCATGTTCTCTCTCTCTCTCGTTGAATATCTCATTGTGGACCTGAACTCCTCAAGAGAGATTTTATGGCCCCTTTTAATTGGATACAAAGTCCTACAATATTTTTCTGCGTATGTTTCACTCCAATACTCTCCGGAACGGTCTTCTGCAAAAGTGCCGTTCAATTCAGTAGTAGCCTCCATGCTTCAATGACACCCACTCCTTCCTCAGTGTCTAGGCTGTCATGGCCACACCCCCTGTAGTCCTTTGTCATGCAGGCTGCCTTTGGCTTCTGGTAACACTGTTCTGCTCTCTGCCATGGGATAGAAGACTTTGAAAACTGCATTGTTCATGTAAGCACTGCTTTGAAGAACATTTACAGCTACACAGGGGGGGATACATTAAAAAAAATGCAGCAAGGTGTGCATGGAGCATGAGAGAAAACAATCAGACAATGTAATGAATTGGGATTAAGTAGGCCTGGCCCACTATAGGCATAGGGACCTATTAAAAGATTTGCATGGGTATTCATCCAGCGAAACGGTATGTATTTTCATTCCATGGTCACAGCTCTAGGGAAAGACTCGCTCACTGGAACTTTGCAGTCATGTGACCACTTGGAAAAAGTTTTTAAAAAGTATTTGACATTTACTATAAACTGTATGCATAAAATATAAGAACAATGAGGAAGTGACATCTAAAAGTCGGGTGGTTGCATTACCTATCCTTTCCTTCTGTGTTAAGGTGACCTTTTATTTTGCATGAGGAACAAAAATCCCTGTATAAGCTCCAAACCAATTTGGAGCTTATATAGGGCTATGTACGCCTTCCCTATATGACAGCGCTGGGCCAATCATGAGGCACCTGCTCCGTCACATGCCACCGGAATGAGGCACAAGCCCCATCACATGGGAGAGAAAGTGGCCACTTCAACCAGGTCACCAAGTCCAACTCCAGGAAATAATTTCTTGAACAGATGCTCGGCGGGTTTTGAAACATGTTCGTAAGTTTAAAGTCGTGCGACCTTACAGCAGTAGAGGTCGCACGGCTTCCACACACCTTACGATAATCGTACGATCGCGGGATTTCCCTTTTCCTTTCTTTTTTGACAGACGATTTTTGCCTTTGGGGGGGTGGGGGGGGTGGGGGGCACACCCCCTTCATAACATATCGAAGAGACAAAAAGGAGCAAATAGGAAATCTCCATTGTTAGGGTTTATATACACTCAGTAAGCTGCGTACAAAAAGCTTGGATGTTGGACTTCCTTTATTGTCTGCCTTTGAAAGAATAATAAAGACTTTTGGTTAATGGAAAAACCCTGTGCGAGTGCTCTGTGAGCTCCCCAACATCCCAGTTACCTTAGTCAGATCGATGACATGCACTTAGGACTGATTGCTTGTCGTGCTTCACGTATCATTACAGCTCTTTAAACGCTCTTTTATTCAAGAAGGTAAAACATGGTGACATTTGATACGATGACCATTTTTTTATGGGGAGACCCAAAACCACGTAAAGAGAACCCGTTCTACGGCTCTCCCTTGAAGAGGCTCCTGGCCATGGTAATGATGTCAGTCTAGGAACCTGACCTAGTTACAAAACACTTCGGTCTGGTGGGATCAATCTTCTGACCCGGCCTACAGAATACATGCCTGTTCTAGTATACATGACATAGTTCTAGTATTCATGACATAAGTGGGTGGTGTTGATTACCACCCGGGCCCAGGCCACTACAGCATCATAAAGAAAAAGGAAAAAATAAAAAAGAGGTAATGTGACTTCAACCAGGTCACCAAGTCCAACTCCAGGAAATTATTTCTTGAACAGTCCTCCATAAGAGGAGGAAAACAAAAAACACATTCTGGCTGCAACACTCACCTCCTCTCCAGCGACATCCCAGGCAGGAACTCATTTCCACCACTAGATGTCCTCAGTCTTCTGCTGGGCTTCATTTAAACAGAAAGACTGAGGTCACACTGTGAGTGCAGGGCATCATGTACAGGGTCCATCACCATGGTGCCTTTTATTAACAGTGTAATGATGCCAAGAGTGGTACTGACGTCATTACTCCTCTCTCTGCACCATTAGAGACTTCTCATTGCCAGAAGAAAACCTGAAGGACCCTGTGCATCACAAGTCCGGCTAGAAGACATTATAAAATGTAAATGTAAAACAAATGCAGCAAGAGGAAAGGCAGCACAGAGGGGCGAGGGGGAAGGTAAGCCTGAAACGGAACTATCTGCTTCCAGCACAGTTGCAGTATTTATTGGATAGCATAACGGCCGTCCACTTATGTGTAAGTATCCTCTACTGGATCTTATATTCCCTTTCATAATAAGCACTTTGTACAACCTCCCACATCCAAAATAACGATAATCAGAGCAGCCTCTTTTATTACCACATAGGGCACAGTCTGCTACCATTTCATATACATTCTTCAGAGAGCTCTCCACAACTCCACAGAACACCCAGTGTTTAAAACCCACAGACTGCAGTATATAGATATATGTATTCTATAGAATGTATCATTTCAGCTGTTTGAAGTCTGGTGGTGTTCCCGCACTGGTGACCACGGCCTACAATAATGATAGGTCTGATGTACTGGATTATAATGTTAACCCGTTGTTTGTTGGAAAGAAAATATTTCATCTCCATATGATGCAGAATTTCTGTCTGAGGGGTTGCACACTTTATACTGAAAGTACACGCTGACCAACAACATCGGTGGCATCTGTAACGTCCCTCACCCAGCACCATAAGTCTACCCAGTACCTACATCTGTGGGATCTAGTGGCCTCATATCTCCACCATGTTGCTGGCAATTGCTCCCAAACTGGAAAAAAAAGCTAATAGTTAGGCTATATGCACTTATTACCGCTGGATCAACATGAAGATCATACTGCTGTTTACACAATCACAGACAAACTTCCATTTCTATACTTATGAAGTCATTAGAGATTAAAAGAGCTTCCAATGCTGAGCAGTTTTGTTCTGGTGGTATCATATTTAAAGGAGAACTCTGGGGTTAAGGCTTTTCCCCATAGTTCTCCTTAGGGTAACGGGAGGACACAAACTAGCGTCCTCCCGTCACCCTAGGCTCAGTATACTGCGAGCTGTAGCTCGCGGTATACTGAGACGCCGCAGTATACCGCGAGCTGCTGCTTGCGGTATACTGAGACGCCGCAGCTGAAGCGGATCCCGACAATTGTGCCGGGATCCGCCCAGCTGCGTGAGTGACAGCTGGCTCTGCC
>NW_017306484.1:1422881-1424030 GCF_000935625.1 Nanorana parkeri
TTGGGGGGGTGGGGGGCACACCCCCTTCATAACATATCGAAGAGACAAAAAGGAGCAAATAGGAAATCTCCATTGTTAGGGTTTATATACACTCAGTAAGCTGCGTACAAAAAGCTTGGATGTTGGACTTCCTTTATTGTCTGCCTTTGAAAGAATAATAAAGACTTTTGGTTAATGGAAAAACCCTGTGCGAGTGCTCTGTGAGCTCCCCAACATCCCAGTTACCTTAGTCAGATCGATGACATGCACTTAGGACTGATTGCTTGTCGTGCTTCACGTATCATTACAGCTCTTTAAACGCTCTTTTATTCAAGAAGGTAAAACATGGTGACATTTGATACGATGACCATTTTTTTATGGGGAGACCCAAAACCACGTAAAGAGAACCCGTTCTACGGCTCTCCCTTGAAGAGGCTCCTGGCCATGGTAATGATGTCAGTCTAGGAACCTGACCTAGTTACAAAACACTTTGGTCTGGTGGGATCAATCTTCTGACCCGGCCTACAGAATACATGCCTGTTCTAGTATACATGACATAGTTCTAGTATTCATGACATAAGTGGGTGGTGTTGATTACCACCCGGGCCCAGGCCACTACAGCATCATAAAGAAAAAGGAAAAAATAAAAAAGAGGTAATGTGACTCGTTAAACTTCGCCGGGAGATTGCTGGCACGCGTTACGGGTGACTCACTCCATCTCCAGCAATACAAATGATCCATTGTGTGAGAGCATGTAGCCAGGCAGAGAGACGGGGCCCCGTATTCATTTCACTTTCTAGAACGCTGGTTGGCACCGGAAAGGTAAGAAATAACTGTAATCGGCAAGAAGGATCTCATTTTTCAAATGAGCGGGTTTCAACTCGCTGGATATAACCCGATAACAGGCCGCATTAAACGCGGGCGGATGGAGCGCAGACTGCCCGCCATGGGCCTTTGGTTTTATTGATTTCATTGAATGCCAGGCCGACCCATTGTAATTCTGGTACCTGGTAACATGGTGTTCTAGGAGCACCTAATAGCACGCCTGAAAATCTGCAAACCATGGGATTCCCAACTCCGCCCATCTGAGTCTCTATGTCAAAATGGTGTATTTGGGGCTCCAAGTGGCTCTCTCTCTCTCTCTCTGTTATATAATCCAAATACATATCC
>NW_017306484.1:1424095-1433297 GCF_000935625.1 Nanorana parkeri
CTCTCCTCTTTCTCATGTTCTTTCTCTCTCCCTCTCCCCCATGTTCTCTCTCTTTCTCATGTTCTCTCTCTCTCCCACTCCCCCTCTCTCTCTCATGTTCTCTCTCTCTCTCTCTCTCTCTCATGTTCTCCCTCTCGCTCTCACACTCTCTTTCTCATGTTCTCCCTCCCACTCATGTTCTCTCTCTCGTTCTCACTCTCTCTCATGTTCTCTTTCTCTCTCTCTCATGTTCTCTCGCTCTCTCTCTCTTTCTCTCTCGTGTTCTCTCTCTCTCTCCCTCTCTCTCTCTCATGTTCTCTCTCTCTCTCTCCTCTTTCTCATGTTCTTTCTCTCTCCCTCTCCCCCATGTTCTCTCTCTTTCTCATGTTCTCTCTCTCTCCCACTCCCCCTCTCTCTCTCATGTTCTCTCTCTCTCTCTCATGTTCTCCCTCTCGCTCTCACACTCTCTTTCTCATGTTCTCCCTCCCACTCATGTTCTCTCTCTCGTTCTCACTCTCTCTCATGTTCTCTTTCTCTCTCTCTCATGTTCTCTCTCTTTCTCTCTCGTGTTCTCTCTCTCTCCCTCTCTCTCTCATGTTCTCTCTCTCTCTCATGTTCTCTCTCTCTCTCTGTCATGTTCTCTCTCTCTCATGTTCTCTCTCTCTCTCATGTTCTCTCTCTCATGTTCTCTCTCTCTCATGTTCTCTCTCTCTCATGTTCACTCTCTCTCTCATGTTCTCTCTCTCTCTCTCATGTTCTCTCTCTCTCTCGTTGAATATCTCATTGTGGACCTGAACTCCTCAAGAGAGATTTTATGGCCCCTTTTAATTGGATACAAAGTCCTACAATATTTTTCTGCGTATGTTTCACTCCAATACTCTCCGGAACGGTCTTCTGCAAAAGTGCCGTTCAATTCAGTAGTAGCCTCCATGCTTCAATGACACCCACTCCTTCCTCAGTGTCTAGGCTGTCATGGCCACACCCCCTGTAGTCCTTTGTCATGCAGGCTGCCTTTGGCTTCTGGTAACACTGTTCTGCTCTCTGCCATGGGATAGAAGACTTTGAAAACTGCATTGTTCATGTAAGCACTGCTTTGAAGAACATTTACAGCTACACAGGGGGGGATACATTAAAAAAAATGCAGCAAGGTGTGCATGGAGCATGAGAGAAAACAATCAGACAATGTAATGAATTGGGATTAAGTAGGCCTGGCCCACTATAGGCATAGGGACCTATTAAAAGATTTGCATGGGTATTCATCCAGCGAAACGGTATGTATTTTCATTCCATGGTCACAGCTCTAGGGAAAGACTCGCTCACTGGAACTTTGCAGTCATGTGACCACTTGGAAAAAGTTTTTAAAAAGTATTTGACATTTACTATAAACTGTATGCATAAAATATAAGAACAATGAGGAAGTGACATCTAAAAGTCGGGTGGTTGCATTACCTATCCTTTCCTTCTGTGTTAAGGTGACCTTTTATTTTGCATGAGGAACAAAAATCCCTGTATAAGCTCCAAACCAATTTGGAGCTTATATAGGGCTATGTACGCCTTCCCTATATGACAGCGCTGGGCCAATCATGAGGCACCTGCTCCGTCACATGCCACCGGAATGAGGCACAAGCCCCATCACATGGGAGAGAAAGTGGCCACTTCAACCAGGTCACCAAGTCCAACTCCAGGAAATAATTTCTTGAACAGATGCTCGGCGGGTTTTGAAACATGTTCGTAAGTTTAAAGTCGTGCGACCTTACAGCAGTAGAGGTCGCACGGCTTCCACACACCTTACGATAATCGTACGATCGCGGGATTTCCCTTTTCCTTTCTTTTTTGACAGACGATTTTTGCCTTTGGGGGGGTGGGGGGGGTGGGGGGCACACCCCCTTCATAACATATCGAAGAGACAAAAAGGAGCAAATAGGAAATCTCCATTGTTAGGGTTTATATACACTCAGTAAGCTGCGTACAAAAAGCTTGGATGTTGGACTTCCTTTATTGTCTGCCTTTGAAAGAATAATAAAGACTTTTGGTTAATGGAAAAACCCTGTGCGAGTGCTCTGTGAGCTCCCCAACATCCCAGTTACCTTAGTCAGATCGATGACATGCACTTAGGACTGATTGCTTGTCGTGCTTCACGTATCATTACAGCTCTTTAAACGCTCTTTTATTCAAGAAGGTAAAACATGGTGACATTTGATACGATGACCATTTTTTTATGGGGAGACCCAAAACCACGTAAAGAGAACCCGTTCTACGGCTCTCCCTTGAAGAGGCTCCTGGCCATGGTAATGATGTCAGTCTAGGAACCTGACCTAGTTACAAAACACTTCGGTCTGGTGGGATCAATCTTCTGACCCGGCCTACAGAATACATGCCTGTTCTAGTATACATGACATAGTTCTAGTATTCATGACATAAGTGGGTGGTGTTGATTACCACCCGGGCCCAGGCCACTACAGCATCATAAAGAAAAAGGAAAAAATAAAAAAGAGGTAATGTGACTTCAACCAGGTCACCAAGTCCAACTCCAGGAAATTATTTCTTGAACAGTCCTCCATAAGAGGAGGAAAACAAAAAACACATTCTGGCTGCAACACTCACCTCCTCTCCAGCGACATCCCAGGCAGGAACTCATTTCCACCACTAGATGTCCTCAGTCTTCTGCTGGGCTTCATTTAAACAGAAAGACTGAGGTCACACTGTGAGTGCAGGGCATCATGTACAGGGTCCATCACCATGGTGCCTTTTATTAACAGTGTAATGATGCCAAGAGTGGTACTGACGTCATTACTCCTCTCTCTGCACCATTAGAGACTTCTCATTGCCAGAAGAAAACCTGAAGGACCCTGTGCATCACAAGTCCGGCTAGAAGACATTATAAAATGTAAATGTAAAACAAATGCAGCAAGAGGAAAGGCAGCACAGAGGGGCGAGGGGGAAGGTAAGCCTGAAACGGAACTATCTGCTTCCAGCACAGTTGCAGTATTTATTGGATAGCATAACGGCCGTCCACTTATGTGTAAGTATCCTCTACTGGATCTTATATTCCCTTTCATAATAAGCACTTTGTACAACCTCCCACATCCAAAATAACGATAATCAGAGCAGCCTCTTTTATTACCACATAGGGCACAGTCTGCTACCATTTCATATACATTCTTCAGAGAGCTCTCCACAACTCCACAGAACACCCAGTGTTTAAAACCCACAGACTGCAGTATATAGATATATGTATTCTATAGAATGTATCATTTCAGCTGTTTGAAGTCTGGTGGTGTTCCCGCACTGGTGACCACGGCCTACAATAATGATAGGTCTGATGTACTGGATTATAATGTTAACCCGTTGTTTGTTGGAAAGAAAATATTTCATCTCCATATGATGCAGAATTTCTGTCTGAGGGGTTGCACACTTTATACTGAAAGTACACGCTGACCAACAACATCGGTGGCATCTGTAACGTCCCTCACCCAGCACCATAAGTCTACCCAGTACCTACATCTGTGGGATCTAGTGGCCTCATATCTCCACCATGTTGCTGGCAATTGCTCCCAAACTGGAAAAAAAAGCTAATAGTTAGGCTATATGCACTTATTACCGCTGGATCAACATGAAGATCATACTGCTGTTTACACAATCACAGACAAACTTCCATTTCTATACTTATGAAGTCATTAGAGATTAAAAGAGCTTCCAATGCTGAGCAGTTTTGTTCTGGTGGTATCATATTTAAAGGAGAACTCTGGGGTTAAGGCTTTTCCCCATAGTTCTCCTTAGGGTAACGGGAGGACACAAACTAGCGTCCTCCCGTCACCCTAGGCTCAGTATACTGCGAGCTGTAGCTCGCGGTATACTGAGACGCCGCAGTATACCGCGAGCTGCTGCTTGCGGTATACTGAGACGCCGCAGCTGAAGCGGATCCCGACAATTGTGCCGGGATCCGCCCAGCTGCGTGAGTGACAGCTGGCTCTGCCTATCTAGAGGCAGAGCCAGCTGTAACCGCCCCCTCCCCCGTCCGTTCTGACAGTCAGCGCTGGCGGATCGGAGCGGGGAGTGGGGAATCCAGCCCCTCCCCTGGCACAGCAAAGAGCTGTGACAGGATCGAGAGTTGAGCGAACGCCGGTATGTGTTCGCTCACCTCCCGATCTACTGAGCCGACCTGTGACAGTCTCATTGTCACAGGTCGGCTAGAACTATGAGGTGAGTGAAAAGCACTCACCTCATAGTTCTCCTTTAAAGCCCATCTCAAGGCAAACCCAAAAAACTACCCATGCATGGGGCTACCCCCTCACTGCAAGGGTTAACCCTACCCATGCCTAGGGGCCCGGGTTAAAGCACTTTTACTTACCCAAACCCCTCTTCATTGGTGGTCAGTGTTCTCCTCTTCTTCCCCTCTACTCTGGCTGGTAGAAGGTCCCGGGTGTCCTCATGTCTGATGTAGGTCTATGGTACGTGATGACGTCAGCGGTCCTTAGAGCAAAGGGGAGAAGAGGCTACAGGAAGAGGTTTAGCAGCCCGGTGGGACCGGTGAGAGACATTCCATAGCCAGAGCAGAGGGGGGAGAGGTGAGTGCCCCCCAGTGCAAGGGTAAGTCTTCTGGTTTGCCCGGAGATGGGCATTAAAGCAAATCTAAAGTCTATACCTAAACATACACAGATCCCGGCAGAAAAATCTACACCGGGAAGATAAATATTTAAAAAAATCTGGGCTGCAAAACTTTGGTCACAAGGAGCCTCGGCAGCTCACTGTCCTCCAGGTGCATCTTGGGAAATGTATGTCATTAGGCCCTGCCCCCTATCAAAACAATTCTGCATCCCCGGGTCCAGTTTTGTTTGCACCACTGAAATGCATGCCAATGTTTGTATAGGACGCATCCAACACCCATTGACCTGATATGGCCAGAATGTCCATTTTGGAAACAGCTGATCCTAAAAGCTCTCCATCCCAAGGAAGACATAATGAGAACTTCTAACTGGAAGTGTCTTTAGGTTTGTCTGTGAAGGTTCTCATTCATCCAGGTCACATGGTATATCTGTAAAAAATAAGCCAAGGCAACTGGACCTGCTGTATTTTTTCTTGAAGGCGTTTCGGTGGTCATCCGACCAGCTTTCTCAAATCAGAACTTCAGAACTGAGAAAGCTGGTTGGATGACCAGCGAAACGTCTTCAAGAAAAAATACAGCAAGTCCAGTTGCCTTGGCTTATTTTTTACAGATATACCATGTGACCTGGATGAATGAGAACCTTCACAGACAAACCTAAAGACACTTCCAGTTAGAAGTGTCTTTAGATTTGTCCACACACATCTTTAGAATGTGGCCATTCTGCCTTACTGCCGAACGTTTCAAATATTGGGCTACAAAGCACGTTTTGCAAGCTAACTTCTTATAGATGAAGATGTGGTTATCAGATGACATTTGTTTCCTGCTACATACATATCTGAGCGCGTGACAGGATTTTGGCGTCACGTCCTAATATGACAGATAATTGTACAGTATAGACCACCAAACTACTGTAACCTTCAATGACAAGCTCACCGACTCAATGACAAGGATCCTCCTGTGCAAACTGTCGGCGCTCTATAAATCCTATTATAATAATGTTTAAAAAAAAGCTTTAAAATATATGTAAGCCCATTTCCTAAAAGTTTATAGAAGCTTTAACATGTTACTGTCATTTCAAGTGTCATTTTTACATCTGCAGCTTTCATGACTGATGTATGCATCTTCCACCCAGCATACAGCTGGGTGAACGCCGTGCGTACACCATTCCTGCCACTAGATGGAGCCGAGGAGCATAGGAAATTCCTATGCTCCTTGGCTCCATCTAGTGGTGGAAAGGCTGTGCAGCTTTACCCTGGGCCCCTAAAATACTATATGGGAATCCTGCCATGAAAGTCCTTGTTCGGGTACTTTTTGTTACAGGGTGACAACGCTGTAACAAAAAGTCTCCCAACTGCACTCCTGCATTGTCATGCAGGCCTTTTATGGAGCCTTAAAGAAGAACTCTGGGGAAAATTATTCCGGGGGCAACCCCCGCACTGCAAGCGTTAACGTCTCCTTTGTGTCTAGGGAGGAAAAATGTTATACTAACCCGATCCTTGGAGTCAGCTTGCTCTTACACCGGACCCTGGAACATCTCTCCTCCTCCGCTGCAACGGCCTCAGGTCCCATAAATCATCACGTTCTACACACAGTGTATAGGACATGAGGACACTGAGAGACATTCCACTGCTGCAGCATAGGAGAAAAGAGGCTGGAGGGAGCGCTGTCATAGCCGGCCGCCTCCATGGATCGGATGAGTATAACATAATTTCCCTCCCTGGACCAAAACGAGCAACGAGTGGGGGTAGCCCCACTGCAAGGGTTAATCATTGTTTTTCCACTGAGTTTTTCTTTAAGTGGCAGGCTGTTGCTGTCGCTGTTGTCACCATCAGGAAACCCGCCTGAGAAATGCCATGCAGCCACCACTGGCATGCATGTGGACAGGAAGTGGCTGCAAAAAAAGGCTGCAGGAGATCAGTAGCACTGAGATGTAACAAGAGATGAATAAAAAGATTTTTTTTAAAAGATAAATAAATGGTATTCATTATGGGCTCAACCACACCAGTCGCCACAAGGGTATGCAGTCCTTTTTTTCAGCGCACGCCACTGCAACATGGTGTTGTGAACTGCGCCCATTTGTGACGAGTCAAATTGCTTTATCTTGCGTCGGTGGTGCGCAGCCATTGCAGCTCCAATGCATTGGATGTGAATCATCTACCAGGACACCCGGATCCCCTCCTCATCACTGGCAGAGGCACATGTTGATCCAGCAGTCCAGGACGTCTGATCACCTCACCAGTTGAGGCTCCGGCTTGTCTTGCAGCAGAAGACAGAACTTCAGCCTTCGTGTCAGTTCACCAAACTGAATAAATCTGATTATTTGTATCCGTTTGTATCCGTTCCTCCATGACTTTGCTCATAGCCAGCTCCAAAAAGACACGGTCTGATGAGGATGGTGTGGAGGAACTTGAGTGGACTGCACAAAGCCCCGACCTGAACCCTACTGAACACCTGAAACGGCAATTGTGAGCCACTTGTTCTCATCCAACTTGAGTACCTGACCGCACAACTGCCCTGGTGTCTAAGTGGTTGCACTTTCCCCCCAAAATCTTGTGGAAAGCCTCAGTGGCGTCACAAGGGGGGTGCAAGGGGTGCGGCCTGCACCCGGGTGTCACCCACACTGAAAAGTCGGGCACTCGGTCATGGACCGAGCGCTCGACAGTTTCGGGAGAGAGGAGGGGACACAGCGGCATACCTCATCCCGCCGGGTGACTGTCCCCTCCTCTCTCTGCCAGCGTCCATCACCAAGATGGCCGCCAGCAGGTATCAATAAGATCGCTGCGCATGTGCTGTGAGGTCACGGCGGGGTGTCACCTGGTAACCGATCCGGATGTCACCCTCCCTCGGGACGCCCCTGGAAAGCCTTATCGGAAGAGTGGAAGCTGTTCTAGCCACAATGGAAGGGGAGGGGAGGGGGGAAACTCCATATTAGTGTCCATGGTTTTGGAAAAAGATGCCAAACAAGTGTTGGTCTGGTGTCTAAAATATTTGCCTAAATGGTGTATATATAAGAGATGACTTCAGCTGGGGTAGCAGAAACTGATTTTAAGGAACCCAACAGATCACTAAAACATTATATCAGGGAAAATATTTTTAGGGTCTCTGATTAACAGCAAATTAAAACTTAGGGTCTCAAGGTAATGGCACAACTTCCCATGCCTCAAACACACACAAACGTCAGTGACTCTGAGCCCCACCAAAGTGAGAAGTTTCTGCCAGGAGTTACATGCTACCTACAATACGTCCAGGCTCTGTATATAACACTAATTGATGCGAAGGTGCGCAAACTAAAGGCGACTTAGCTGCAAGCACATTGAAAATAATTGTAGCCTAAAATTTTCAGCCTCCAAGCATTAATAATGATAAAAGCTAATAAGCATTTGCTCAGGACACATGCACAGCGCAAACACAGCAACAAAGTTCTGCAAGTCTGTATTTTCAGTATTATACAAAATACAATGTAACAATAACCACAATGTGACACAATTCTAGTGAATAAACTGCACCAATATTTACAAAGCTACAGGACAGGAAGAAAGTACTTAAAGTGACATTAAACCCTCAGATTTTTTAACATAAAACAATACTGTAATGTTACTGTAATCCATGGTTGTTTCCCTTCTCTTTGCTGCTCTTCCTTTTAAATCTGTATCTGTTCTCATGCTGGGCAGAACTTCTGTTTTGCAGCAGACTGCCTTGTCTCAGGAATGGATACATGGTGTCTGTGTGCAGGTTTGCAACCTGAGCCAGCACTACAGGAAGAGGCCCTGAGCTGAAAAGGGAAGTTCTCCCCCAGCATGAGAAGACATGCGGATTTAAAAGGAAGAGCAGCAAAGAGAAGGGAAACAACCATGGATTACAGTAAGGCGCACATTACAGTATTGGTTTATGTTAAAAAATCTGAGGGTTTAATGTCACTTTAATTCCTACAAAATAATACAACAAAATGGGGAGCTGGAAGAATATATGAAAAACACGTACAAGCAGAAAACATCAACAAGATGGAATTAAACAGAAACGGATATGAAGACATTAGGTGGAACCTCGCAACCAAGGATAAGCAAAACAGCACGTACTGTATATGAACAAAAAATAAACTAAAACTCAACTAAACCAAAATGACATATGCAGGTAGAAAAATGCAATGGAAAAATAAGAAACTATTAAAAACTGTCAGGATTTACAAGAGCCATCAAATTGTTGGGGATGTGCAGATACATTATGCAGAAAGACAAGTGTGCACTGGAGTCATTTCATGGTAGTAAGTGCCTTGTAGAGGAGAGCTGATGCCTTCATGTGACAGTGAAAGCTGGGTGCCCAGTGTTTGTAGTGTAGGCTGGGTGCCCAGTATGGTAGAGTAGGCTGGGTGCCCAGTATGGTAGTGTAGGCTGGGTGCCCGGTATGGTAGAGTAGGCTGGGTGCCCAGTGTTGTAGTGTAGGCTGGGGTGCCCAGTATTGTAGTGTAGGCTGGGTGCCCAGTATGGTAAAGTAGGCTGTGTGCCCAGTATGGTAGTGTAGGCTGGGTGCCCGGTATGGTAGAGTAGGCTGGGTGCCCAGTATTGTAGTGTAGGCTGGGTGCCCAGTATGGTAGAGTAGGCTGGGAGGCCAGTATGGGGG
>NW_017306484.1:1433555-1462409 GCF_000935625.1 Nanorana parkeri
GTATGGTAGAGTAGGCTGGGTGCCCAGTATGGTAGAGTAGGCTGGGTGCCCAGTATGGTAGAGTAGGCTGGGTGCCCAGTATGGTAGAGTAGGCTGGGTGCCCAGTATGGTAGAGTAGGCTGGGTGCCCAGTATGGTAGAGTAGGCTGGGTGCCCAGTATGGTGGAGTAGGCTGGGTGCCCAGTATGGTGGAGTAGGCTGGGTGCCCAGTATGCTAGTGTATGCTGGGTGCCCAGTATGCTAGTGTATGCTGGGTGCTGAGTGTGCCAGGCTGGGTGCCCAGTGTATGATGGCCGTTAAGTGAGCCAGGCTGGGTGCTTAGTGTGCCAGTATATAATAGGTGCTCAGTGTGCCAGTATATGATGGGTGCTCAGTGTGCCAGTTTATAATGGGTGCCCAGTATATGATGGGTGATCTATGTGCCAGTATATGATGGGTGCTCAGTGTGCCAGTATAAAATGGGTGCCCAGTATATAATAGGTCCTCAGTGTGCCAGTATATGATGGGTGCTCTGTGTGCCAGTATATGATGGGTGCCCAGTATATGATGGGTGCTCAGTGTGCCAGTATGTGATGGGTGCTCAGTGTGCCAGTATATGATGGGTGCTCAGTGTGCCAGAATATGCCGGGTGCTCTATGTGCCAGTATATGATGAGTGCACTGTGTGCCAGTATATGATGGGTGCTTAGTATATGATGGGTGCTCAGTAAATGATGGGTGCTCTGTGTGCCAGTATATGATGGGTGCTCAGTATATGATGGGTGCTCAGTATATGATGGGTTCTCAGTATACGATGGGTGCTCAGTATACGATGGGTGCTCAGTATATGATGGGTGCTCAGTATATGATGGGTGCTCAGTATACGATGGGTGCTCAGTATACGATGGGTGCTCAGTATATGATGGGTGCTCAGTATATGATGGGTGCCAGGCTAGGTGCTCTGGGTAGGTTGGATGAGATCCTCAGTGAAGTGCCCCCAGACCCCTCCACTCTCCCCTCCCGTGCACTCACCTCTCTCCTCTCTCTGCTCACAATGAACCTCATTCAGACGTGGCTCCGGGTGTCAGGGGCTGGGCGGGGGCTGAGTGTCCGCCCCCTCTGAGGTCCCTGGCAGAGGGAGAGAGGCAAAGTCACCGGCCAGCCCTCTGTACAGATCTCCCATGTCAGGCTGATCATCACCTGGAGCTGCGCAACCCGGACCGGCCAGCAACCGCACAGAAGCCTCACCAGGACCGAGAGAGGAGATGCTGAGATCTCTACACTGCGATATACAGGACACAGATCTATATACTGCGATATACAGGACACAGATCTATATACTGCGATGTACAGGACACAGATCTATATACTGCGATATACAGGACACAGATCTATATACTGCGATATACAGGACACAGATCTTTATACTGCGATATACAAGACACAGATCTATATACTGCACTATACAGGACAGAGGCTACAGATCTATATACTGCACTATACAGGACAGAGGATACAGATCTATATACTGCACTATACAGGACAGAGGATACAGATCTATATACTGCACTATACAGGACAGAGGATACAGATCTATATACTGCACTATACAGGACAGAGGATACAGATCTATATACTGCACTATACAGGACAGAGGATACAGATCTATATACTGCACTATACAGGACAGAGGATACAGATCTATATACTGCACTATACAGGACAGAGGATACAGATCTATATACTGCACTATACAGGACAGAGGATACAGATCTATATACTGCACTATACAGGACAGAGGATACAGATCTATATACTGCACTATACAGGACAGAGGATACAGATCTATATACTGCACTATACAGGACAGAGGATACAGATCTATATACTGCACTATACAGGACAGAGGATACAGATCTATATACTGCACTATACAGGACAGAGGATACAGATCTATATACTGCACTATACAGGACAGAGGATACAGATCTATATACTGCACTATACAGGACAGAGGATACAGATCTATATACTGCACTATACAGGACAGAGGATACAGATCTATATACTGCACTATACAGGACAGAGGATACAGATCTATATACTGCACTATACAGGACAGAGGATACAGATCTATATACTGCGATATACAGGACAGAGGATACAGATCTATATACTGCACTATACAGGACAGAGGATACAGATCTATATACTGCACTATACAGGACAGAGGATACAGATCTATATACTGCACTATACAGGACAGAGGATCCAGATCTATATACTGCACTATACAGGACAGAGGATACAGATCTATATACTGCGATATACAGGACAGAGGCTACAGATCTATATACTGCACTATACAGGACAGAGGATACAGATCTATATACTGCACTATACAGGACAGAGGATCCAGATCTATATACTGCACTATACAGGACAGAGGATACAGATCTATAAACTGCGATATACAGGACAGGACACAGATCTATATACAGAGGACACAGAGCATGGAGATCTATACACACTATATAGGACAAATTTCTATGCTCCTCGGCTCCATCTAGTGGTGAAAACGCTGTGTGAACGGCGTTCGCGCAGCGTATGGCTGGGTGAAAGATTTAGAGAATAGACCCTCAGCTATCACTGGTAATAACACACTCTTAAGATACGAGTGCAGCTGATCCATGAAGGGCCCTTACAATGGAGACAACAAATCCTGCATGCGTTCTATTCATACTGGTACAAAGTTACAATACACAATGTGAGCGATCACTATGGGAGAGGAGACTGTGAAAATGCTTCCCTCTGACTGATGACATCATCTGAGCCTAAACCAAGTCACCGGACCAGCTTCTTAAAGTGATATTAAAGGATATTTTCTTTTCCCTCCCCCCAATTTTAGTGTCAGGACTTACCTTAAATGATGTCTCTTAATCCGATCATCTTCTTTCCTGTCCTTTCCAGCTGTCCCTCCAGCATTGGGTGCGGGTCTCCGATCCAGCGCTGACTCCTTTGGCCTCCTCTTCTCTGATGTCCCACGGAGTCTGTGCGGGTGCACGCTGCTGCATACACTTACCTTGTGTCTCTCCTCGTCTCCCGGCCGAACATCTGAACTGCGCATGCGCCCGCCCCAGGATCCTTTGCGGCCACCCGAGACTCTTCGGATGTTCGGACGGGAGCGCGCTGCGAAGACACAGGTAAGTTTAAACATGTTTCAAAAGGTTTTTTAAAAAAAAGTGTTTGCATCTATCTACTGCTTGCTAGCCGTAGATAAATGCAAAAAAATGTGAGGGTTTAATAATGCTTTAATGACACCCGGTGCGGGTACCCGGTGACACCACGCAGTGACGTCATCGCGTACGCCGTTACCTGCCGGCAGCTATCTTAGTGATGGACCCCTCAGAGAGAAGAGGGGACTTCACCCGGCGGGATAAGGTATGACGCCGGGTCCCCTCCTCTCTCTTGAGCAACTGTCGGGCTCTTGACCGAGTGCCCGACGTTTCAGATAGAGGGTGACACCAAAATGATTGTCAGTCATTTTGGTGTCATGCCTCGAATGGTCAATAGAAACATGTCACCAGCACACCATAAGTTGAAAAAGCAAAATATTTTATTGCCAATAGCTGTATCTCATTGGCTAGTGGCTAGTGCCGATGAGATACAGCTATTGGCAATAAAATATTTTGCTTTTTCAACTTATGGTGTGCTGGTGACATGTTTCTATTGTTCATGTGTGGCGGTGCCATCCGCAGTCATTTCGAGCACCTATCCCCATCAAAGTGGGAATCCCGGTAAGGAGTGCGGTATGGTTCCTGTTTCTGTTTACCCCTCCAATGGTGTCACCCAGGTGACTGCACCCCCCTTGTGACGCCACTGGATACTGTTACCATTTATTGTGACATATCCGGAATATATTCCTACAGACTTGTGAAGTTACTGAATGGTCCACATTAGGTTTTTGAATGGAAAAGCAACACATCGGCCAGGGGAACCTCAAATGAGACAAAGACGCTGGATTCCGTCCTTGTCCACTGAGAGGATGACTGACACCTGAACAATTACTACACAGGGGCCCATGCGGGCCATGGAACCGGGTCTGCAGCATTTTTCAGTCGCCAGGTCTCCCTTTTGTAATAAAAAAAGAAAACCTTTCCTCAAGTTCAAAGGCGGGCGTGGGACACGGGGATAGCACCCACCCAGCAATGAACTATGAGGAAGGTCAACAAATGTTGCGCAACTTATTCTGTGCGACTTCCAGGCTACAAATGGAGCAGTTTACACAATAAATACAATAAATGACAAAAGAAAAATCATGATTCGCATAGTTTTCTACAACCGTCATCTATAAACCCTCCACACCTGAGAATTCCACAGTATATGATGAACCCGGGCTAATACATTGTAAACTGACCCATAAAACAAAGAATTTGGAATTCCGTCCAACTTCCTCTGAAGGTATTAAAGAGAACCTGTCACCAGGCCGTTCATTTCAACCACAACCTCCCCCGTGTGATTTTATTTGCATTGAAGGTATTTTATGATCAGTCAAAACCTTCCTTGTAAAGCCATCCAAAAGCCCTGAGACCAGTGGCATCACGCGTGGGGTGCAGCCCGCAACTGGATAGACTTGTGCGCCGTCAAAAAATTTGTTCCGTTTCGTAATATCCGTTATTTCGTAATTCGTGTCCGAAACTCAATTCGGATTCGTACGAAATACGAATTTTCGTTAGTTTCGGCACATTTTCGTAACTGTACGGACATTTGTTATGATGAAGTTAAAAAGCAAAAATACCTTTGTTAATATTGGAGTCGATGTGGTTGTTGTTTTTTTATCCGAAATACGAATTCCGTTAACGGATTCCGGATCCGAATTTTGTTTTTCGGATAAAAAAAAACTACCATCAACTCCAATATAAATGTACTTTGTTTTTTAACTTCAATATAACGAATGTTCGTAACGGAATGAAATTCCGTCAACGGAATTTCGTATTTCCTGCCTGTATTGTAATGCAACTCTGAGCAGCAGAAGAGAAAACCTCTGATTGGTCAACCAAACGAAATACGAATTCCGTTAACGGATTCCGGATCCGAATTTCGTATTTTGGATTTTAAAAAACTACCATCAACTCCAATATATTAACAGATGTACTTTGCTTTTTAACTTCAAAATAACGAATGTTCGTAACGGAACAAAATTCCGTCAACGGAATTTCGCATTTCCTGCCTGTGTATTGTAATGCAACCCTCAGCAGCAGCGGATCCGTATTTCGGATTTAAAAAAAATCTTGTCATGTTGTTCAACCTCATTTACAGGGGTAATATTAGTTCCTGTTTCAAAGAAATTCGGAATACGAAATTCGTTAACGGAATTTCATATTTCGGATATAATTCGGAAACTGCAATTCGGATTTCGGATGCTTCAGAATTTACGAATTTCAGGAAAATTCGTACGAATTTCGATTCGTAACGAAACGAATCGCACATGTCTACAACCGGGTGACCAACTGACATTTTGGTGTCACCCCTCTGAAAAGTCTTGGACCGAGACCCCGACAGTTGCAGGAGAGAGGAGGGGACCCGGCGGCATACCTTATTCCCTCCTCTCTCTAACAGCATCCATCACCAAGATGGCCGCCGGCAAGTATCGTCAAGATGGGCGTGCATGCACGATGATGTCATGGCGGGGTGTCACCTGGTATCCGCTCTGGGTGACACCTGGCCCCGGGACGCCCCTGCCTGAGTCTGCTACCAGGTGCAGCTATCTTGGATGTGATGTCAGCAGCCCCAGCAGACTCTGAGCTGTCGCTAAAGTGACACTTTGTAGCAAAACTTTGGGGGTGAAACTAGAAATTCCACCATGCAACTGCCTCTGGGAGTCATGCCTGTGGCTGTCACAGTCTTGCAAGGCCTCATGGGATATGTAGTTCCTCAATAGCTGGATTGCTGAGGTAATGTGCATATTGCAGGCCCAAATGGTGCTGACACCATGCAATGTTCCGAGCCCTGCCTCCCGCATCCTCTCTGCACATACGTCTCTCGCTTTTTTGGTAGGCAAATCTGACCTATCACATCCCCCCGTTCGGTCTCCTCACGTAGCTGTGAGCCGGGTTCACTATATTAACATCGGAGACAGCATGAGAACGGCGCATGGATTTGCTTTGGTAAATATCATTTGACTGAGACAACTTGTAGGCCTCAAAGCGTTCCCGTATATCCTATACAAATCAGTGTGACCTGACTGTATACATAAAGCCACAAAGAAAACGTAAAGACATCGACCACAGACGCCTTTCATCTCCTAAAATACCCCTGAGCGTGACCAACATTGTGTGCCCGGACGCCAACACCCACCCAACTTTGGTGGAGCAGCATTGTCTCATCAGTCCATTATTAAAGTAGAACTGAATCCAAAAATGTTTTTTTTCATTTTGGATTAGAGTAAGGGAGGGTTATAACCACATTTCCGGGGGAATTAAAGGGTTATGAAACCCTCAGGTTATTTTGCATATATCTCCTGCTAGCAAGCAAGAGATATATGCAAAAACATGTATCCCGCTGGTACCTCATGGCCAAGTTAGATGGCTCCCTCCGGCCTCTTGATGTTTTCTGAGACCTGACATCTCACCCGACGGTACTGATGTACACATACAGAACACCTCCAGTCGTTGTTGACCGCTCTGGCAGTACAAATTGAGGTATACGCCTACATTTGACCTTTGACATTCCACATTCTTCCTTTTGACAACTCGCTATGTCCCCTTCAACCACACCGCATCATGCCACCCACATCCCCTTGGGAATATACTTACGATCACACCCCCTCTTCTCTTTTCTTTCTTCTTTATCCTTACATACTCTCCCATGCACCTACTTCTCTTCTTTTCTTCACTTTTCCCTCTTCTTCTGTCTTATATTGGTTCAGGTTTCCTCCAGGAGTTATTACTGCATTATATGACATGTTGTATCCATGCTTGATTTCAGGGGTTGTAGTCATCCTTGACCATACTATCGATGGTCTCTGTAATAACTATTGATGGCTGCTCCTTCATGTATTACGCCATGTATGCAGATGCTATTTCATGTATGTACACTGGACCATTACTGGTTATGAAAAATTCAATAAAGATCTATATGCTTAAAAAAAATATATATATATTTTTTTTTAAACGTTTTAAAAGAGGTTAAAACTTACGTGTGTCTTCGCCGCATTGCTCCCGTCCGAAAATCTGAAAAATCTCGGGCGGCCGCAAAGGATCTTGGGGCGGGCGCATGTGCAGTTCAGATTTTCGGCCGGGAGACGAGGAGAGACACAAGGTAAGTCTATGGAGCAGCGTGCACCCGCACAGACACCGTGGGACAGCAGAGAAGAGGAGGACAGAGGAGTCAGCACTGGATCGGAGACCGGCAGCAGCGCCGGAGGGACAGCAGAAAAGGACAGTAAAGAAGAAGATGATCGGATTAAGAAACATCATTTAAGGTAAGTCCTGACACTAACATTGGGGGGGGGAGGAAAAAAATGTATACTTTAATGTCACTTTAAGCAAGCGGAAGTTACAAGGTCCTATTAGATGGAGAACACGCTGAAGTGTGGCAGAGAATGTCAACAACTATTTGTTAGCACGTGGCAGCCGCAGATCCGCACGCGAGATATTCTGATTGGGTTGGCGGATTGCACTGAAGTCAATAAAAAAGTCTAAAAAAAAATTCTATGTAGAGTTTAAATGTTTGTTTTGTTTTTTTATTGTACATGCGACCAACCTCTGTTATATCTGTATGCTACTGGAAATGACAGTGGCATACGGGTCACGTGTTCTTTCTACTCATTTGGAAAACAATAAAAATTATTGAAAATAAAAATAAAAAAGAGTTGTGTAATTAGGTAAAAAAGAAGGCGCAATGTTAGATCGTTCTCCTGATTGTACTGATAGGTGGCGCATACAATTATCAGCCACATCTGGTGGTTTTAAAAGGAATCTTTTTTTTCTGTATTTATAATGTGCAGCATTCAACCTCTTTAGGACCGCCAGACATACATATAGGTCCTCATCTTGAAGTCTTTGCTGCAGTAGCCATGATCTTGGTATTGTCTTTTTCAGCAGGCGATGCTTGTTATTTACAAGGAGCTGCCAAGCCCCTATGTGATAGCGTTTGGAGGTGACAGATTCTCTTTATGGAGACATCAGGGGTCTAGCTATTAGACCCCTGATGTCTCCCCTTCCCTGCCCTCCAAATATAGACAGTCAAGCACAGGAATATGCCTGATCGCCTGTGTATCGCCTGTGTATCCGGCACCTCAGACAGTCCAGATCACTTGTAGCAGCCTGCTAATGTATCGGTGTGATATGATCTAATATTGTAGAGCCATTTATTCCAAACTGCATACTGCTATTTTAGGCTTGTTGACCATCATCAATGCAGTGTATGGAAACTATGGTTTCTATGGCGGAGGGCTTGGGACCCAATGAGACAGTATAACCATACTTACGTTTTAGAGTTGAGGGTGTTTTGATTGTGTTAGCACTCCTCCTCATAACCTGTGTGGTTATACTGTCCAGTACAGTTACTTGTAGGGCTAGTTCACACCACATGCAGTTGTGACGCAATCCGTTCAGTTTGGCAGCTGCATCCAAAATGCATCACTATGCTTTCCAATGGGATGTCTGGTGCTGTGTTCCCACCAGTGCAGTCCGTTCCGATGCAGTCACAAAAAAATACAGCTTGCGCTATTTTAGCTGCATCGGATCGCAACGGAATGCATCAAAACGCACTGGAACGCACCTGACATCACATTTTAAGCAAACCCCCCCCACCAAAAAACCGCATCAATCGCAGTAAACAGGAGAATCCTACCGCACTCCTTACTGGTATGTCCTTTGGGGTGGGTGCTGTAGTGACTGCGGATGGCGCCGCTTCAGAAATGTGTGTGCATCAATAAAATGATCACTTTCTGAGGATGTGAGCACAGTGTGCCGGTGATATATTTTACTACTACAATCGCGGTAAAGCACATCGCATTGCAGCTGCGCAGACGCACGCAGTTCTGGTTTTACCAACTAGCCCTAAACCCTAGCGCCCTGAGGTTCATCACACCCTTGTCTCTTGGCTGTACTCACCGGACCGGTCTTTTCTAAGGCTAATCACCACTTTTAAGGAGAATCCTTGGCTTACCTTACAAGTTGTCACTGATTGTCACTTCCCCAGTCCAGAGGTCACTACACAAGATGGAAGGACCTCACTTGGACACAACACTTACCTCCACCTCTTATCTTTACAGATACAAAGGAGACCATTATAGGTGATGACTTCACACCCTTCTGTAAATAGGAGAGAGGCTTACAGGAGATCTAAACCTAATCACCAAAATCTCCTATAAGCTTTGCCATGACAATGTGATCTCAAAAGATGTTTTTCAACCTCCAGCTATCACTAAAAGGAAACATGGCGATCCTGCTACAAAGGTCCTTGTTCAGGCATTTCTGGGGATAGACCAGTTCCTTTTTGGTTGGGGATTATTGCCTTCTCTTCCTGCCCCGTGAGAAGCAACAGGAAGTAAGAGAACATCTCTCCAAAGTGAAGGGAAATCCCCTCTTTGACAGTTTTTGGTGGATCAGGTGTCACCATTGGAAGGTTTGTCCTCACCAGTTGTTGTGGTGGCAGCTCTATAACATTGGACTTCCCATCACCTTCTTCTAGACCAACTATGGGCATAGGGTTCTGTAAACGCAGGTTTTTAAATTATTGATTTATTTTTCTATTGGATGACCTCGAAGGACACCTGTCTTTTTTTTCAACCTGACAAATTATGTAACCATGCCGAACTCTCGCAGCAGATTCTGTTTGGGTGTAAAAACCTTAAAGGAGAACTCCAGGGGAAAAAAAAATTATTAACTCTTGCAGTGGGGCTGCCCCCAAAGTGCTCGTTTGTGTCTAGTTTAAAAAAAAAAAAAGTTAGACTCATCCGAAGTTTCGAACCCTTCCAACCATATAAGGTCAATGATGTCACTGCATCCCTCCCCTTTGCTTATGTCAAGCTGCAGGTAACAATTACTTGCAAATGGAACCTTAAAGCCATAGTGCACCTTTTGCACAAATGTAATAAATGCACCCATACTAATAAAACAAAAATGTGCCTTTATTAAAGCTGGGCATAAAAACGTTCATTTACATAAATTCCCCAATAGCCACAAATGATATAAATTCATTCTGTGTGCATCAAATGCCTCGTAAAACTAGCAGTGACATAATCACTGTGCTGCACATAGAAAGCAGAAAGGAGAGCTGTAGGAGGGGCCAAGCAGGCCCCACCCAATAGAGGCTGCCTGCAGAGAACTTCAGGAGGGAGTGGAGACAAGACCAGTCACTCTGCACAAGTAGAGAGAGCAGCAGTGAGCGGTCTTTATTACAGGTGAGGGCAGAGACAAGACCAGTCACCCTGCACAAGGAGAGAGAGCAGCTGTGACCGGTCTTTATTAAAGGAGGGGGCGGAGACCAGAGCAGTCACCCTGCACAAGGAGAGAGAGTAGCAGTGAGCGGTCTTTATTACAGGTGAGGGCAGAGACAAGACCAGTCACCCTGCACAAGGAGAGAGAGCAGCAGTGAGCGGTAAACGTTGCTTGAGTCTTTTTATAAAAAGATTAGCAGCAGTGAGCGGTATTTATTACAGGAGGGGGCGGAGACCAGAGCAGGCACCCTGCACAAGGAGAGAGAGTAGCAGTGAGCGGTCTTTATTACAGGTGAGGGCAGAGACAAGACCAGTCACCCTGCACAAGGAGAGAGAGCAGCAGTGAGCGGTAAACGTTGCTTGAGTCTTTTTATAAAAAGATTAGCAGCAGTGAGCGGTATTTATTACAGGAGGGGGCGGAGACCAGACCAGTCACTCTGCACAGGGAGAGCGCAGCAGTGAGCAGTCTTTATTACAGGAGAGGAGGAGACAAGACTAGTCACCCTGCACATGGAGAGAGAGGAGCAGTGACCGGTCTTTATTACAGGAGGGGGAGGATACAAGACCAGTCACTCTGCACAGGGAGAGAGCACAGCAGTGAGCAGTCTTTATTACAGGAGAGGAGGAGACAAGACTAGTCACCCTGCACATGGAGAGAGAGGAGCAGTGAGCGGTATTTATTACAGGAGGGGGCGGAGACCAGACCAGTCACTCTGCACAGGGAGAGAGCACAGCAGTGACCGGTCTTTATTACAGGAGAGGAGGAGACAAGACTAGTCACCCTGCACATGGAGAGAGAGGAGCAGTGACCGGTCTTTATTACAGGAGGGGGAGGATACAAGACCAGTCACCCTGCACATGGACAGAGAGCAGCAGTGACTGGTTTTATTACAGGAAGCTCCAAGTGTCACACTGGATTAACGCACATATATGGAAGATTGACACACTAAGCTCACGACCTTTAAACAACAATCACTTTGTGTAGCGGAGAGCATAGAATTGGAATGGGATCAGTTGTTGTACATGCCGATGACGGAGGTGAAAACGCGAGATGGTTGTAAGACAACGGGTGAAAGTGGGCGAACTAAAAGCTTCTCATGACACAAAAGACTCGACTTTCCGCGGATTTACCGTCTTCTCTGTTCACTAATAATAACTTGTTTTGTTAGGAATGTCGCCTTTCTATCAATATTCGTCCTTCACTAAAAAACTCTCCCACAATTCCGCCGCGGCAGAGCCGTTGTCACAGAATCCGAATCTGTTTGCCGAGATGCTGATACAGCAAATTAGCTGGTGAATAGAGTCTCCTGTCAGCCTCCATGAAGCCTCCAGTATTCCGCGCCCAACAAATGGAGAATAAATTGCTTGGCATGCCGCCCGACAGGCCGGGCAAAAACAACACCAAATACTTTTCTGTCATCACCTTATCAGATATGATCAAAAAAAGTTTTTTGTTTTTTTAAAAGAAAAAGATTGTAAAAATAAAAAGCATTTAGCGCTTTGTTAAATAGTAATAATAATAGAATAAATGTGCATTTATTATTTTTTGCGTTAGTGCCAGCAAAGCATTGCAACTGTGATGAGTGGCTTGCAGGTGCAACGCTCTGGCTCCTGAAAGCTGTTCCCATTGTCCGTACCGAGGTTCAGACGTTCAGTAACATGAACGGGAGGAGGAATGAAAGGATTACAAGTATCGGTAGGTTACTGCCCCGGTATTCTATTGAGAAGCACAAGGCCCTCTGCCGCAGTGGCTGATGGACTTTTAGTTTCTCCATTCACAAATCCTGTCAAAGGCTCTCTCAATGGATGACGCGGCTGTGTGGGCGGAACCATGCACAGCTGCGCCAATTTTCAATTTATACAGGTACGCTGGTTTATGGGTCCATGTTAAACCATGAATATGTATATATGACAGAGTAATATCCATATGAATAGCAGGATCCCAAATTTCCCAGAAAAACATTGCCCAAAGCATCCCACTCCCTCCGCCAGCTTGTCTTCTTCCCATAGTGCATCCTGGTGCCATTCTTCCCCAGATAAGTGACACACACGCACCCAGCAATCCACATGAGGTAAAAGAAAAAGTGAATCATTAGACCAGGCCATCTTCTTCCATTCCTCCGTGGTTCGGTTCTGATACTCACGCGCTTTTGGTGGCGGACATGGGCCAGCATAGGCACCCTGACCGGTCTAAGGCTACACAGCCCCATACACAACAACCTGTGATGCTCTGTGTGTTCAGACACCTTTCTATCAGAGCCAGCATTCACTTTTTCAGTAATTTGAGCTCCGGTAGCTCTTCTATTGGATCGGACTACACGGCCAACCTTCTTTCCCCATGTGCATCAGTGAGCCTTGGCAGCTCCTGACCCTGTCTCTGGTTCACCTGTTTTTCCTCCTTGGACTACTTTTGGTAGGTCCTGAGCACTGCAGACCGGGAACATCCCAGAAGAGCTGCAGTTTTGGAGTAGCTCTGACCCAGTATTCTAGCCAACACAATTTGGCCCAAATCCTCACACTTGTCCATTTCTTCTGATCCAACACATCAATGATAGGTATAAAATGTTCACCTGCTGCCAAATATACCCCCACCACCTCCAGGTACCATTGTAATATATCCCCCCCACCTCCAGGTGTCATTGTAATATATCCCCCCACCTCCAGGTACCATTGTAATATATCCCCCCCATGCCCAGGTACCATTGTAATGAGATAATCAATACTATTTCCTTCACCTGGCAGAACGCTGCATGGGATGGGAGGCCATTGTTCCAATGATGGTCGCTCTTCCAGTTTTGTACATTCCCTGCTAATGCTAATATTAGTATAGCTGCTTGATATTCTGAGCAGGCATGGTCGCAGCGACCATTCATTTCCATTACAATGGTTTTCTACGCTCCACCTAAATATTTTAATGGACGTGTCACCTGCGTTGCAGTGCAGGGTGACCTTTCTCACAGTCGCTCCAATATTCACTACATTCCCTCTGTTATGTCTGCTTTCGCATTGTCCGGATCACCACCAGCAGGATTCTCGTAATGAATAAAAATAACGTATTATGTTCGAAGGTCATAATAAAAGCAGCAGTAGCCTTAGGCTGCGTGCACTCGGGTCTATTCTGCTGCGTTCATCGCCCGTCCTCCTATTTTGGGGTGAGGACATGCAGCAGAGAAGGAGAGAACGGGAAGATGTTGGTGTTATTTAAAGCTTAACTTCAGCCAAAGCCTTTTGGGTTGGCTGGGAACCTCATAGGGCTCCGGAAACGCAGCAGAGCTCAATCACTATACTGAAATCGATAGGCGTTGGAACCGCTAGCTCAACACCCGTTTGCCATGCGTCACTCATTGATTTCATCGCGGGAAAGTAGCTAATGTGGGAGATTCTGCTACAGGCGTCGTGTATTTTTTTCCCACCGCGCATTTGTGTCCGTTTAATGTGCGTCCAAACGTGGGAAAAGTGCAAATTTGCCTGGCTGCGTTTGGGGTGATATTAACAAGTAATAGGGTTTGATGCATTTACGTGAATGTGTGCCAAAGCATGTTTTTTCCCCCTTGTTTGGTGCACGTTCGCAGAACGCAAAGGTGTGAATGGGGATGAAAGATTACTTTACTTAAAAATACAAATGTTTGTGTAATCGTCCCACGCATTCGGCGCTATCCATGCGTGAACTGTCAAACCAACACACTGAGATTTGGCTGCTGGCCGGACACTGGCGGTGAGTAATTCGTGTTGTTGTAACTACATAAACAGAAAGGAGGAAGTGCTCTTTGGGGTATTGAATCAGACAACAGAATTTGTTACGTTACCTGCACAGAAACATTTAATGATAATTGTAAATGTTGCTGCACTGCTGCCAGGGATGGAAAACTGAAATGACATAAAGCAGCAGGCGTTGGCAAACTCCAGCATGCGGCGCCATTTGTGTTGGCGCCCGCTGCCATTGGCTGTAATTGGAAGCTTATTAGGCTGTCAGTTACAAAGCCTGGCCTGCCCACCTCCATGACATCACTGAAAGCCTAGTAGCTGAGGGTGTCAGCACACTGTGTTGCAAAAGCCCACTCATATGCCTACAGTAGTACCCTCTGTTACTAAATGTAAAGGTTTGGGGCTAATTTGAGGTCTAAAGTGCATGCATTAGGGCTGATCTGGGATCTGAAGTGGATGCATTGGGGCTGATCTGGGATCTGAAGTTGATGCATTGGGGCCGATCTGACGTTGATGCATTGGGGCCGATCTGAGATCTGACGTTGATGCATTGGGGCTGATCTGAGATCTGAAGTTGATGCATTGGGGCTGATCTGAGATCTGAAGTTGATGCATTGGGGCTGATCTGAGGTTTGAAGTGCATGCATTGCAGCTCATCTGAGGTTTGAAGTGTGTGTGCTTTGGGGATGATCTGAGCTCTGAAGTGCATTCATTGTGACTGATCTGAGGTCTAAAGTGCAATTATTGGAGCTCATCTGAGGTCTAAACTGCATGCATTGGGGCCGATCTGAGATCTGAAATGCACTCATTGGGGCTAGGGTTGCCACCTGTCCAGGATTCACCTGGACAGTTCGGGTTTTGAATGCTGTGTCCGGGTTTCATGGCAGCAGAAACCCGGACACAAGATGTCAGGCAGACAGGGGCAACCAGAATTAAGATAGGGGCTACTGGCCCCCCACTGAAAATGGTCTCAACTACGATCTTTACATATAAATGGGGGGCGCTATTTACATATGTATAAGCCATGGCTCATTTTCCCCCAAAAATGTCTGCGCGTCGCTAGAGTGTTCGGGTGTGGAGTGCATTCATTGGAGCTCATCTGAGGTCTAAAGGGCATGCATTGGGGCTGATCTGAGATATGAAGTTGATGCATTGGAGCTCATCTGAGGTTTGAATTGCATTCATTGGGGCTGATCTGAGGTTTAAAGTGCATGCATTGAGACGGATCTGAAGTTTGAAGTGCATGCATTGGGACTGATCTGAGGTTTGAAGTGCATGCATTGGGGCCTAGATGAGGTCAAAGGTGTATGCATTGGGGCCAATATGAGGTTTGAACTGCTTGCATTGGGGCTGATCTGAGGTTTGAAGTGCATCCATTGGGGCCAATTTCAGGTCCAAGGTGCATTCATTGGGGCTGATTTGAGGTAAAAGGTGTATGCATTGGGGCTGATCTGAGTTTTGAAGTGCATGCATCGGGGCCCATATGAGGTCAAAGGTGTATGCATTGGGGCCAATATGACGTTTGAAGTGCATGCATTGGGACTGATCTCAGGTTTGAAGTGCATGCATCGGGGCCTATATGAGGTCAAAGGTGTATGCATTGGGGCCGATCTGAGGTATTAAGTGCATCCAAGGTGCATTTCAGGTCCAAGGTGCATTCATTGGGGCTGATTTGAGGTAAAAGGTGTATGCATTGGGGCTGATCTGAGTTTTGAAGTGCATGCATCGGGGCCCATATGAGGTCAAAGGTGTATGCATTGGGGCCAATATGACGTTTGAAGTGCATGCATTGGGACTGATCTCAGGTTTGAAGTGCATGCATCGGGGCCTATATGAGGTCAAAGGTGTATGCATTGGGGCCGATCTGAGGTATTAAGTGCATCCAAGGTGCATTTCAGGTCCAAGGTGCATTCATTGGGGCTGATTTGAGGTAAAAGGTGTATGCATTGGGGCTGATCTGAGTTTTGAAGTGCTGACATTGTGGCCGATCTGGGGTCTGAAAAGCATGTATTATGGCTGATCTGAGGTCTGAAGAGCATCCACTGGGCCAAATTGAGGTCTCAAGTGCATGCATTAGGGGTAATCTGAGATCTGCATTGCACACACTAGGATTGGTCTGAGGCCTGAAGTGCATGCACAGGGGCTGATCTGAATTGCACTCATAGTATACTGCTAATGGCAAATTAGACTAATGCTTGTGAACATGACACCTAAAGAAAAAGTGCCCATTAGAACATAGTGCATTTATCTTTTTTGCCCCCCTTTCACTGACTGAACCTAACCCACCTTCCCCCTCCACACATGAATACTTACCTGGATCTGAGGCTGTGGCCTCCGGTGCTTGTTTACATCCAGCTCTGCATGTCTCACTTTCTTGGCCATACCTGCGCATTGCAGCCTCAGACTTCTATCTATGGGGCTTTCCCCCTTCTACTCTGGCCTCGGGACACAGCCCCATAGAAATCTATGGGGGGAGTAAGGCTTGTGACGCTGGATGTAAGTAAACCAAAGTACACAGTAGGGAATGCATGGCTACTAGTATCAGTATCGGTGCCGATACCAAGTATTTGGGCGAGTACTCGTACTCACACAAATGGTCCGACACCTTCCCTGATACCAGAACTTCCGGTCAAAGGGAGATTTCCTCTGACCGGCAGTGCCCGAGGGAACATGAAGCTGGCTTCCCGGTCAGTCAGGAAGCCGTACGGCAAGTCATTACCCGCTGCCTGGCTTCCTGATTGGCCGGGATGCTGGCTCCATGCTGTGTGGATGGCTCGATGCTGATTGGCTGGGCTCCATGCTAGCGGAAGTATCGGTATCGGCGAGTAAAGAAAGATAAATATCGGCACTCGTACTCAATACCGAAAAACCGGTATTGGTGCATCTCTAGTCCACAGCTATCGGATCCAGGTTTTGTAGAGGGGAGGGTGGGTTAGGTTAAACGAGAACTATGAGGTGAGTGAAAATCACTCATCCTCATAGGTCGAGCCGACGTGTGACAATGAAACTGTCACACGTCGGCTCAATAGATCGGGAAGTGAGCGAACACATACCGTCGCTCGCTCACTTCCCGATCATCTCCCTGCAGAGAGCGGTGACTGTAAATCATGGCTCCCCGCAGGGATTCCCCCGTCCCCTCGCTCCGATCCTCCAGCGCTGGCTGGAGGAACAGACAGGGGAGGGGGCGGGTACAGCTGACTCTGCCTCTTGATAGGCAGAGCCAGCTGTCACTCACGCAGCTGGGTGGATCTCGACAGTAATGTCAGGATCCGTCCCGGCTGCGGCTGTCACAGTATACCGCGAACTGTAGCCCGTGATATACTGAGCTTTGGGTCACGGGAGGATGCTAGTTTATATCCTCCCGGGCACCCTTAAAAGAACTATGGGGAAAAACACTGACCCCATAGTTTTCTTTTAAGTCAGGTGAGGGGAGCAAAAAGGAGACGTGCACTTTGTCTTAAACTGCACATATCTTCAATGCGGAAAAGGTTGGTGACCCCTGATATACACTCACTGTAGTCACAAATCATTGAACTCACATATAGGTGAAGGAAGAGGGAAGTTCTAAATGTTAAAATCACCTCCTGTAACCTGTCACCTGCCCTCAGTGAGGAGTCAGCTATCCTGAGACAATAAAGGAAACAATGCACAAAACCCTCTTATCTTAAAGTGACACTAAACTCAGGAATGAAATCCTAAAAATACATTCAAGTAACTTAATTATTAACAACGATGTATCTTATTTGGGTATCACTCGGCTGTAGATCCTCAAATCATCTCTGAATTGGTGCTGACACTGTCCTTCCTTCTGGAGGGGGCTACTTTTGTTCCCCATGGTCCCTGTGTGTGTTGTAAAGTAGTCACCGCTCCAAGCTCACTCCTGTGATGGACTACAATCTCATGTTTACTTTACTCATGTGTATTGAGATTGTAGTCCAAAAATAAGAGGCCGACACATTACACCATGTGGTAGAATAATAAAAACAGGGTGCAGCTTATGGAACTGCAGAGGTCTGGCATGGCCCCTACTGAGTAAGCCCTATAGCTCTGCAATTAGTAAGGCTCATGCTCCCTGCTGATTGGAGAACTACACTATATTGCAAAAAGTATTGGGACACCCCTCCAAATCATTGGATTCAGGTGTTACATGAAATTTCTTTGCTACTAAATATTCCACGGTCACCTGGTATTATAACAAAGTGGAAGCGACCGGGAACAACAGCAACTCAGCCACGAATTGGTAGGCCACGTAGAATGACGGAGCGGGGTCAGCGCATGCTGAAGCACACAGTGCGCAGAAGTCGCCAACTCTCTGCAGAGTCAATAGCTACAGACCTCCAAACTTGGTGTGGCCTTCAGATCGGCACAACAACAGTGTGTAGAGAGCTCCATGGAATGGGTTTCCATGGCCGAGCAGCTGCATCCAAGCCGTACATCACCAAGTGCAATGCAAAGCGTCAGATGTGGTGTAAAGCATGCCGCCACTGGACTCTAGAGAAGCGGAGACGTGTTCTCTGAAGTGACAAATCACGCTTCTCTGTCTGGCAATCCGATGGACGTGTCGGGGTTTGGCGGTTGCCAGAAGAACGGTACTTGCCTGACTGCATTGTGCCAAGTGTAAAGTTTGGTGGAGGGGGATTATGGTGTGGGGTTGTTTTTCGGGGGTTGGGCTTTGCCACTTAGTTCCAGTGAAGGGAACTCTTAAGGCATCAGCATACCAAGACATTTTGGACAATTTCATGCTCCCAACTTTGTGGGAATAGTTTGGGGATGGCCCCATCCTGTTCCAACATGACTGCGCACCAGTGCACAAAGCAAGGTCCATAAAGACATGGATGGGGGAGTTTGGGGTGGAGGAACTTGACTGGCCTGCACAGAGTCCTGACCTCAACCCGATAGAACACCTTTGGGATGAATTAGAGCGGAGACTGCGAGCCCGGCTTTCTCCTCCAACATCAGTACCTGACCTCACAAATGGTCCAACATTCCCATAGACACACTCCTAAACCTTGTGGACGCCTTCCCAGAAGAGTTGAAGCTGTTATAGCGGCAAAGGGTGGAGCCACCTCAATATTGAACCGTGCGGACTAAGACTGGGTTGCCATTAGAGTTCATGTGCGTGTAAAGGCGTCCCAATACTTTTGGTAATGTAGTGTATATGTCTGACTCAGCAGGGGGCATATCTGGCCTCTGCAGAGAGATCACTGCTTCTACACAAAGAGCAAGGGTCCTTCTCTGCGCCGTGCCGGCAGGGGACAGGCTTTTCTACTTGTAAAGAAAATGACCTGTAAGTCTTTTCTTACCTTTTCTTTTGCTGTACCTGGAATGTGTTCAGCTGATTTAGGCCCCGTTCAGGGTTGTTTCGTCTCACTTTTTTTTTCCGTGCTGAAACGCATGCAAATTCAAATTCCATGTATTCCTATGGTGGCCATTCATGCAAACACGCTGAATCGCACGGAAAAAATGCACCTGATGTTTGAAATAGTCCCTGAGCTTCTTTTGTGGCACTTATCAGCCCAGTTTGCTCCATAGACTTCAGTCTTCAGTAAAGCGCCGATCTGCGTGTTTTTGCGCTTTGTTTTGCTTAATTTTGCAGCTGAAAATACACCTTAAAATGTTTGTAAAATCCACACATAAAGCGTGCTGTAACGCTGTCGCCCCGGCGTGAATGGGATCTTAAACTGAAAGTCCATGTGGGCTTTCAGATGTTGCAGTGCATCAGCAGCTTATTTAAAATGATTCTGAATGGACTGCCTAAAGCAGGGGTGGGCAACTCAATCCACTGTTGTGGAACTACAAGTCCCATGAGGCATTTCAAGCCTGACAGTTACAGGCATGTTGGGATTTGTAGTTAAAGCACAGCTGGGGAGCCAGATATGGCCACCCCTGACCTAAATGCAACACACTGTATGTTAAGGCAAGTGTGCTTATGCACTGGAATGCTCTGAATGGGCCTCAGTGAGGTCACTGTTTCCTAGAGAGTCGGTGTATCATGCTTAATACCCCAGTGCACCTGGTGACGAGGGAGCTTGGAGCCGGCTTCCTGGCCAACCAGGAAGCCAGGTGCCCTGTAATGACCTGCTGCCCGGCTTCCTGATTGTTCGGAAAGATGGCCAATCAGGAAGCCAGGCGGCAGGTCCTTACCAGCCCCCCGCTTCCTGAATCGGCCAGAAAGCTGGCTCCAAGCAAGGAGACGGCTTCCTGGCTAATTAGGAAGCCATGTGGCAAGGCATTACACGCCACCCAGCTTCCTGATCGGCCAGAAAGCTGCTGGCTCCAAGCAAGGAGACGGCTTCCTGGCTAATCGGGAAGCCAGGTGGCAAGTCAATACACGCCACCCGGCTTCCTTAATGGGACTTACGCTATCGGTATTCGGTATCGGCGAGTACCGAAAAACCGGCATCGGTGCATCCTTAGTTATTATCTTTTTAACCTCTGAATCACTGCTCAGATCTGCACTTGCATGCTCTGTAGTCTGGCGTCTGGAGTCATAGTTTAACTGCATTTAAAGATTTGTTTTTTTCTTGAATCAAAAATAACCGAACCCAAATGATTCACTGAGCTGGAGACTGTTAGTCACTTGTTTTAGGATAAACTTAGAATATCTGAAATGATGACCACATCCCTCCTACGTGAAGAAAGTATTATCCATTTACAAGCAACAAGCTCCTTTTTCAGAACCATAGGCAGGAAATGGAACATTTGCGGTGAATTCTGCACACATACGTGTTTTTTTTTTTTTATTGGTGGCTGCCAAAACCAATTTGGACCCGTCCAATCCATGACAATGCTAAGAGATTGATAGAAATTCTGGAATTTTACAGTATCACCCCTGCCCCTGCTCGGAATTGTGACAAACTACATTCACTAGAGGAAGAGATCATCACATACTTGATTCTCAAGCCCCGAACTGGAAGGTTGATTGACAGCTGACCCCCTCATAAGCATCCTACTCCTGCAGGTGGTAATATAACCCATCAGTCAAGATCAGAGATCAAGCGAGTGCTTCATTGAAGGAAAAGTATATATTAAAGCATTGCTTATTTATAATTTCATTTGTCCCCCCTACATGTCCGCAACAATCCTAAAAAATGTATGCAAATAGCGACCATCTGATGGCCCATTAGTGTCCATTCATAAACTGGATAGGTATCTTTAGAGATCGGAGCTGTTAGCTCAAGGCAGCTTTGTGCCCGGTCAAAAAAATGCAAACTCCAATCAAATTAGTGTCTTCAGTTGCAGATAGAGCAGAGAAGGGTTAGAAACACTGCAAGGTTTTTACTGCTGTGTCCTTGGTGGAGAGATTCTACCTCACTTCCTGTCCTTTCCGGGGTGGCTTGTGTGGTCACTAGGCAAGGAATCTCTGTAGCGGTCTGTGTTGATTTTGACTTGCAGATGACCTCCTTCTGACCTGCTTCAAATGGCTTTTGCATTCCTATAGACTTAAGTTGCCCACACACCTTGCGATAATCGTACTATAATCGCGGGAAATCCCGCGATCGTACGATTATCATAAGGACATAAGTCTTGCGATGGTTGCAAGGTCTGTGACCAGCATTATACAACACGCTTGAAGCAAACACAAGCCCCCAAGTCAGGGGAAGGCAACCGCGACACTGCAGCTGTGCTGGAATTCAAAATCCCATCGTGCTTCTGTCTCTGGGAGTCATGCTGGTGGCTGTCGGAATCTTGCAATGCAGCATGGGGCTTGTAGTTCCACAACAGAGTACCGAGGTTGCCTAAGTCAGCAAAAAACAAACTGCTGGAGGTTCTAACCTTTTCCATCTCATAAAAAAAAAATTGGGCTGAAGTTCGAAGAGGGCACCAAAATGACCGATTATCCACCACTGCTGATTACTTTGCAGAGAGCAACATGGATGTGAAAAGGAAACGGCGCATTCGCTTAACAACTGCAACACACCACACATAGAGCAGCTGCGTTGCCATGCATTGTGGCAATGTGCATTACCATGTTTTAGCTAGGGATGCACCAATAGCGTTTTTTCGGTATTGGGTATCGATATTTTTTTTCCAGGCACTCGCTGATACCGAAAGTCTCAGTAAGGAAGCCAGGCGGCGTGTAAAGACTCGCCACACGGCTTCCCAATTAGCAGGGAAGCCGTCTCCATGCTTTTAGTCACTCGATGAAGAGAAAGCATGGAGCCGGCTTTCTGGACAATCAGGAAGCCGAGCAGGGTGTAATGACTCGCTGACGAGCTTCCCGATACCAGAAGCTCGGGTATCGGGCTAGGCATCGGAGCATTTGGGCGAGTACGAGTACTCGCCCAAATACTCGGCACTGGTACTAGTATCGGTGCATCCCTAGTCTTAGCAAAGCACAAATGTGAATGGGCCAAAAGGCCTCATTCATACTGGGCAATTTGGGACAGGCAGGAGTCCCAGATGTCCCACGTTAAGTGCGGCCGTTAATGACCGGGTGGCAGCCGAGGCATCTGTAAGTGGCAGTCCGCATGTACGTGCATGTGATAAGATTACATGCGGTTTGGAATAGAGCACTGTTGCCAGATGCAGGAGGGATGCCACTTACAGATGTAGCCACTGTTACCCGGTCAACTTAAGCGGGTACATCGGCCGCATTTAAACAGGACACCTGGGATTCCTGCTGCAGGAATCCCAAATCTACATTATTTCGTACAGGGCTAATCACAAAAAGGGTGAAGAGTTTGGAGAAGGCAGGAGAAGTGAACAATCTAGGTGATTTGGAAAGTGAACTGAAATGGAGAATTTTTCCAAATCAGCTATGTTTGCCCTAGATTGTTCACTTCTCCGGCCTGCTCCAAACTCTTCACCCTCCTGTGAATAACCCTGATAATGTTCAGCAGCACTGTTATCCGGCTTTAGGCATGACACAATCACATCGAAGTTGGATTTACATTTTTTATTTAAAAAGTTACAAAAGTATTTGAAAATATTTCATTAGAAATCATTCATAATTTACAGAGCTGAAAAAAAGCAGATTGTTTGTTTTTGCTTAATAAAATGAAAGGAAAGAAATATTAGGTAAGAGAGACAAACTCGTTTCACAAAGCTTTCCATAACCGAGGGGCAAGGTGTGACCCTTGTGTTCCAGGACCTGTCAGTACGATGCATAACAGACATATCTGTCAATCTTGATGGCGTCACTTCAGTGTCTCAGAACTAGTGGGAAAGTACGGCGTGCTGTAATCATGGCAGCACAATTTCGAAAAAATATCTCCCGGCGCTCATACTTGTTCAAAATGCAAAGTGACAAAACGCTCGGGGGTTCAAACGTTGAAGGAAGGCCGTGGAGACGACGCTAACAATTGTGTTTATCAGCAGCCCTGGGGATCAGAGGGCGCTGGTTAAGGTGCTGATGCTAAACCTGAGTTTCAAGGGACACGTGCTGCCCTTCGACTTTGTAAGGCCTCATTCACAGGGGCAAGAATCAGTGTATTCCTGGGGCCGGGTTCACAGGTGGTTGTGGACAGCTGCGGATGCTCAGCCTTTATTTGTGGTCAGAGTTACTTAGGCTTCCGAAGTCTTCATGACCCCTACTGATACCAACCTGATGTGTGCCATGATTTTGTGGACAGCGTGCCAAATAAGGGGGCACGCTCTAGTGAAATGATAGAACCTGGGGAAGGGCGGGAGGGTCAGACGCGACCTCGCTGTGACGTGACGAGGAGCTCCCTGTCACCCTTCTTAAGGGGAGGAGAGCCGCCGCAACTCCTCCCACAAACACGGCCAAGATACCTTGGCCTATTACATATCAATCAGCTTTTCTCATCACAGCCAGTGGTTAAATGCGGTTAGGACAGATGAGCGACCCTGGACGCAAACGGTTTGCGTCCAGAACCATGCATCTGAATAGTACAGTGTGCCACCAGCACATCACGGTTCAATCTTCAAGCAGGGATCATTTTATTGATGCATACACTTCTTGTCACATTGCAACGTTTCAGGGGCCACTCAGGGTCCCTTCATCAGACGTGCATCAATAAAATGATCACTGCTTGAAGACTGAACCATAGTGTGCTGGTGACATACTTTACTATTTGGATCTGAAGCGGCGCCATCCGCAGTCACTACAGCACCCACCACAAGAGACATACCAGTAAGGAGTGCGGTAGCATTCTTCTGCAGGAACATGCATCTGTCCCCAGTTATGGAAAGCTGCGACCAGTAAGCCTGTCATAGTATTGGATGAGCGGCTGCAGCTGTCCACAACCACCGGTGAACCCAGCCACAGGAATACTCCAAATCTAGACGCATATTGGCCCGTTGGAATGAGGCCCAAAGGGCTAAGTCTCATTGAACATATCCCCAGTGTCTGTCAACTGCAGCATGTCTCTAACCACACTTGAGGCACATCCAGTCTCCGAAAATCTCCCATAGGATTTCCATAGTCTCCGACAGTCTTAGACACATGGAATATATAATTTTGGTGATGCCAGGGGCCACAGTTAACTTATCACCACAGTCTCACCATGTCATCCAGGCAACTAGCATTTTCGAAAAGCTAGTTGCCTGGATGACATGGTGACAAGTTAATAATACATTATTAGAATAAACGCATACAGCCAGTAAGTGGGCACTTTGAGGTCATCGATGGAAGTCTACAGTGACAGATGTCTTCATTTTTTTAAGTGTAGGAAGCCTTTATTTTTTTTAAAGTTTACAATAGAGTAGGGAATGGTTAAGACCCCATGTCTGTCCCATGTGGGAGATTTCTCTTCACTTCCTGTCCCAGAAACATAGCAGGAAGTAGGCAGTTGTCCTCAGGGGGTCTGCATTAAAAGATTTCCCCTCATCTCCTGTTCCTGTGACAATTGTAAAATTGTGGAGTTCCCATCAGTTGCTATACCAAAGACAAAGGGCCCACAGTGAGGGTGAATCTCCCCAGTGGGGACATATACAGATAATGGAAATCTGCCAAAAGGTTCTAACTTTTCCGCAATCTATTTAAACAGGAAAAAGTTTGGACTTCACATACACTTTAATTCCCAACTTTTCATTGAAGGAATGAGGCTCCTTTCCTTGGTTTCCAGGAACTCCACTGGGGAAAGCTCGCCTCTGGAGTCTGAGGTATATGGAAACTTCTGGACCATTTAACTCACCAGTATATTGTAATATATAGAAAAATAGAATATGTAGCTGCCAATATATCGTATGGCTTTGCACAGGTAAAGTCTGGATTGTCATATCCCCGCTGTATGACTGAGGGGACTTTAAAAAGCATCACTATACACAAATGATGTCATTTTCATAAATTAAGTTTTGCTATATAAGTATGTATGCCTAGCTTCACTGACAATAGTAGGGTGCAGGAGGTGGAAGGGGGCAGCCCAGATTTTGGACTTGGATACTTAGGGAGCATGCCAGCTCTGGGCTTCGAAAACCTTGGGGGCAGGCCAGCTCTCGGCTTCGAAAACCTTGGGGGCAGGCCAGCTCTCGGCTTCCAAAACCTTGGGGGCAGGCCAGCTCTCGGCTTCCAAAACCTTGGGGGCAGGCCAGCTCTCGGCTTCCAAAACCTTGGGGGCAGGCCAGCTCTCGGCTTCCAAAATCTTGGGGGCAGGCCAGTTCTGGCCTTCGAAACCTTCGGTGCAGGCCAGTTCTGGCCTTCGAAACCTTGGGGGCAGGGCTCCGAAACCTTGGGGGCAGGCCAGTACACTGCCTTCAGAAGTT
Organism: Nanorana parkeri; assembly: GCF_000935625.1. Taxonomy (NCBI): domain Eukaryota; kingdom Metazoa; phylum Chordata; class Amphibia; order Anura; family Dicroglossidae; genus Nanorana; species Nanorana parkeri. The sequence continues at coordinate 1,459,352 of NW_017306484.1, forward strand.
AGGGACAGGCCAGTACTCAGAGGCAGTACAGCCCTTGGACTTTGAAACTAAGGGACAGGCCAGTAAGCACACTTAAAAATTAGGGGGCAAGCCAGCTATCAGAGATCAGCATTTGCATATTCAAGTGCTGTGGCTTTCTGTGCAATATATGAAAACACTCAAGGATACTTTTAGGTGCCTGCTTTCTGTCTGCTCCCGATTCTGGTTTGGCGCTTTCACGCAATGTATATAACAAATCTTTTTCCGTCTGAGGCATAGTGGTCCTTTCACCAAAATCAGGTCCTATGTAGACAATTACCGAGAAGCACCGTTAATGTGTGCCAGCTTCTAAGGATCTAGCTCTGGTGCTGCTTGAATAAGGATGCTGGTGAAGATTGGACTGTAGTGAGCACCTGGTTCTGAAAGACGAAGATTTTCACCCTCTCAAAGACCCAGAGGAAGATGAGCAGGACGCTGACGTACTGAATCCAGCCGAATTTGATCATCTCCCAAAAGCCAGGCTGATATGTGCAAGTTTATTAAGGACACAACTGGTATTAATTCCCAGAGGGGAATCACATGGAACAGAAAAGGAAGAAGGAAATGAATGTAACATAAGCAACATTTGGTGAGCATATCTCAGATACAGAACAGACTTGTAACAAACTTGTGGCAGTAAAGGCTAACCCATCCTTTTACAAACCTGTTCTCAATTGCCACAACGGTGCATGGTATATTAGTTCTCTGTCCTAAAACCATGGTGGCAATCACTTTCCCAGTGGAAATTGGAGGCCCCCCTAAATTTCACCAAGCTACAAAGTGTACAATAACCCTTTATGTTTCCCTTACCCGAATCATCTCTCTCTTCTATAGACAGCTGAGAAGAATTAAGTTGATAAGAGTCACGCACAGGCAGAGAGTACAGGAAGTTATCAGCTTACAAGGTTCCTGGAAGGGTCAACTGGTATTGCTTTGACCTTATTAAACAGAAATAACAAAGCGCTTTCCGTAGTATATTTGACCAAAAGGGAGCGAAAAAGGAAAGTTCATCGTTATGGTTTACATACCCTTTAGAAGACTACCTTGACCTCATTCTGGCAAGGCAACAGATTAATGTCAATGGTGGTCCCCAGGCTGGCTTATACTCACCTTCCTTTTACTTCTCCACTGATTGATTTGCTGCCAGACTCAAGTAAAAAAAAAAAAAGCCCTATGTAAGCTTCAATCCCCTTTCTGCAGGTGTCTGCTGTGTTGGACCTAGGCAGAGTACATACACTAGAAGACCAAAGGTTTGTGAGCATCTGACATCACACCTACAGGTGAAACTAGAAAAATTAGAATATCGTGCAAAAGTTCATTTATTTCACTAATGCAACTTAAAAGGTGAAACTAATATATGAGACTCATTACATGCAAAGCAAGAGAGTTCAAGCCGTGATTTGTCATCATTGTGATGATTATGGCTTACAGCTCATGAAAACCCCAAATCCACAATCTCAGAAAATTTTTGGCAGTGTGGGCAGGTGCCAAGTCCGGCTGGAAAATGAAGTCAGCATCCTCATAGAGCTCGTCTGCGGAAGAAAGCATGAAGTGCTCCAAAATCTCCTGGTAGACGGCTAAGTTGCATTAGTGAAATAAATGAACTTTTGCACGATATTCTAATTTTTCGAGTTTCACCTGTATATGAGCTTGCTGGACATCCCATTCCAAGACCATGACCATTAATATGGAGTTACCCCCCTTTGAGGCAATACAGCCTACAGAATATTTTGGAGTGTGGAATTTGTGCCCCAACACCAGTCCCTGATCCCATTTGTGGAATCAAGGACTGGTGTTGGATGAGAAGACTTGGCTCACAATCTGCATTCCAATTCACTGCAAAGGTATTCAGTAGAGTTGAGGTCCGGGGTCTGTGCAGGCCACTCAGATTCCTCCACATCAAACTGGCAAAACCATGTCAATATTGAGCTGGCTCTGTGCACAAGGGGCTCAGTAATGGTTCTCAAAACTGTTGCCACAAAGTTGGAAGTACACAATTGTTTAAAATTGTTTTGATATGCTGTAGCATTAACATTTGCCCTCATTGGAAACACCCGAGCCCAATAATTTGGTGGGGAGTCCATATAATGTATTGCCTTATAGGTAGGTGTAATGGTCACATGTCCATAAACATTTGGCTTTTCTTCGTTTTTTTTCTCCGTATCTCTATAGGTTGAACTCGATGGACTTGTGTTTTCTTTCAACCTGACTAACTATGTAACTATGTCACATGGTGTATAGGATTTGCTTTAAAATGGTCATAGGTAAAGTACTGATCACGAGTTGGCTCGTCTCCGTTGTCATAGCTGAGCAGTCAGTGGCAGTAACAGTTATGATAAATCATCAGGGAACTCACAATGCTGGTCATTGATCATAGTCACCGATGTCTGCTAACTTAAAGATCGCTACTCATTGTGCTTTCTATCAACAATGGAATCATACATACACGGCACACATAGAGCATACACTAGATATTAACACAATGCTAGTCTGGCATCTAAGTGCTCAGTGTATCATTATAATATGTTAAAAGGATATGTAATGGTCTCCACGGGGTATCGGATAACCGCATTGACCACAAATGGATCTGATGCACCTCTTCCAACAAGCCATATTGGACTCGGGTTGTTCAGGACTGTGGTGACTGGAATGACAGAAAACACAGCTCACCAAACAATGACTCTCATACATACACAGCCAGTCAAAAAGGGACAGGAAGTGAAGGAGAATAAAAACTGACAGGAGTTCTTACACTTCTCTGCTTTGTCAGCAAGGAATTTTTCTGGACTTACCGTTCCTCTCCTGATAGGACGATATGATGTTTGTGAGGTCATATGAGCTTGCGTACAGGCTGGATCCATTAATTATGGAAACCTACCAAATGAAAAACAGCAGCGTAAGCAGTTATAGTACACTGACTGCATAATTCATCCAAAGGTTAGAAAGGTGAACTGTCTGGGTCACCTGGTACTAAACTTACCAAACTCAAAGTAAAAGTTTAAAGTATAACTAAAAGGCAAATTTTTTTTCTTAGATTTGG
>NW_017306484.1:1462490-1512532 GCF_000935625.1 Nanorana parkeri
ATTGGAAAGATATCTTCTCACTTCCTGTTGGGTCTACAGGACAGAAAGCTAAAGAAAAGCTGCCTAAGGGGACACAAATGGCAAAAGACACAGCAGCTTTAACCTCTAACCCCCTATACTCTATCCACAATACTGGAAGGGCTTAAATGGAGAACTATGAGGTGAGTGATCTTCACTAAGCCGGTCCTCGGTGGCCTTGTGGGAAATCCGGGCCTGCCCACAGGGATTGCCCCCTCCTCTCTCCAATTCTCCGGCACTGACCGGAGGAACGGACGGGGGAGGGGGCGGGGACAGCTGGCTCTGCCTCTAGATAGGCAGAGCCAGCTGTCACTCACGCAGCTGGGTGGATCTCGACAGCATTATTGGGATCCGTCCCGGCTGCGGCGCTCTCAGTATATAGTGAGCTGTAGCCCGCTATATACTGAGCTTTGGGTCACGGGAGCAGGTTAGAATTTGTCCTCCCGTGACCCTTAAGAGAACTATGGGATACAAAGTTATCTTTTAATTATAGTCTACAACTACAGTATGTCAGCGCAGTGTCTTAGTGGTTAACACTTCTGTCTTGCAGCACTCAGGGTTGCAAGTTCAAATTCCAGGCAGGACACTATGTACAAGGAGTCTGCATGTTCTCCCTGTGCTTCCATGGGTTTCCTCCCACACTCCAAAGACATGCTGGAAGGTTAATTGTCTCCTGTCTAAATTAGCCCTGTGTGTATGCGAGATAGGGACCTTAGATTGTAAGCTCCTTGAGGGCAGGGACTGATGTGAATGTGCGCTATGTAAAGCGCTGCGTAAACTGTCGGCGCTATATAAATACCTGTAATAAATAAAATAAATGCAGCCACAAAAGGTAAAACGCATGTGTGAGGATGGTCTGGGTGGACCTTCTAAGGTAATTGTCTGGAACAATAAAGTTTCAACTATGCTGATGTCATCGGAGTGCGGCTGGTCTCTTTCATTGCGACACTTGCATTTCCTCTTTGTACTGTTCTGAAACAGGTTTGTGCTTACATTGTAGGTGGTGTCCAGGCCCTGGTGTCTCAGCGGCTGCCTCTGCTGTAGTCTTAGGTCTCCATTGACGTACAGCTGGGCTCCAGGAAGCGGAGAGGTGTGCTGAATGAACGCCATGCTCTGCATTACAAACGTGGACATCCTCTGAAAGAATCGCACATGAAAAGTATTTTAGAGGAACAGCAAACACAAAGGAAACCAATAAAAGTGAACCTGTCCCAAAGGTGGACCATTCCAGCTGAGCATAGGATCAGTAAATGTATACCTCCCTCCTCTCCACATCGCCTGCAACCCCCTCCTCTCCACATCGCCTGCAACCCCCTCCTCTCCACATCGCCTGCAACCCCCTCCTCTCCACATCGCCTGCAACCCCCTCCTCTCCACATCGCATGCAACCCCCTCCTCTCCACATCGCATGCACCCCCCTCCTCTCCACATCGCATGCACCCCCCTCCTCTCCACATCGCATGCACCCCCCTCCTCTCCACATCGCATGCACCCCCCTCCTCTCCACATCGCATGCACCCCCCTCCTCTCCACATCGCATGCACCCCCCTCCTCTCCACATCGCATGCACCCCCCTCCTCTCCACATCGCATGCACCCCCCTCCTCTCCAGGCAATTTTATGAATTTCATCTCAAATGCCCAGATGTGACCATAGGAGGGAAATAAGGCAAGACAAAAAATGGTCAGTTTGTACATTTGGAGGTTTGGTGCTGCTCCCCTTACTCGGCTGCCTTAGGCACCGGCCCACAAGTGTCATTAAGGTGAACAGAGCCCTGCAAACAAAGCTGGACTCTAGGCAGATATAAGAGATAAATAATGCAGCTACTTATTTTTATTACATCATTAAATCTATTTCTTATTAAAGCAGCTCAAGTAACTGAATACGACTTGGTCTTGTAATCTACTGTACAGCAGAGCTCAGGCTGGGAAAGAGAGAAGCAGCCAATCAGTGCTGTAGTGATAACAAGGAACATGCTGAAAGGAGGAACGATCACAGTGATGGAGATGGGTTCATCAGTTTTTCTGCTTCTCTTTTCACTGCCCAGTCACAGGCTGGGGAGAGGCAAGACTTCCAAGTGTTACTTAACTGCAACCAAGAAAAATCAAGTCTCCTGCTTTTCCAGACAGGGCTGTCCTGTGTGACAGAGCTGTGTAAATCTCAGGAACGTATTGGCAGGTCAACATGTTCCTTATATGGAATTCATCATGTGTATTTAGCCGTTTGCCCGGAGCTTTAACTAATTCAAGAGCCAGACATGAGTAAAAAAAAAAAAAAAACCTCTCGTTACACACAGTGCTCTGTGTAGAATAACTGAACCGTGACTCAGGAATCAATCAAATGACATCACTCAGTACAATGATAAATAATTGGGTGTTCTGTAGTGCTACACATCCCAATTGCCTTATTAAATAAGCCTAGAAGTGTTCTGTACACCCCAAAATGTTGCTCTGCCTAAACATCTGGTCCTTATGAAGGATCGGTCTACGTACATAGAGCTGGTATGAGAAGGTCAGAATAAGCTGCACCCCGTACACGTTCTCCGTGGACAGCAGGGGAAGCTCCAGCCGTAAATTCAGCTTGTCCATTTTACCATCTTGGTTGCTGTCTTCTTCTCGAGCCTACAAAACAGGAAACGACAGCTTTTTAAACTGTAAACCCCAAACAAAGCAAAGGTTTAAAAACTTTTATATGCGATATATATATTTATATCTTTGAAAGAGGATTTGTATACTTGCTCATTGAAGGTGACATGGCAGGATCTCTTCATCATATAGCCAATCACCTGCTTATACTTTGTTGTGCTCCCCAGCCATTCCCTTCATCTGTTCACTGAGAAATGCTCACAACCTTCTCCATTCAAGATGCGGTGCTTGGGTATGAGCTAACAATCAGCAGGCTTGAAGACCGTCATGTGAAAAAAGGTCATTAACCTGGAGTAAGCACTGGCAATGAGCTTACACAGGATTTTTCCACAAGGGAGCACAGGGAAGTTATCATTGGGGGGGGGCTGCCCTCTGATTTTTTTTTTTAAATGACTGTCACTGTAAATAACAGAATCCAAAATATCCCTGAAAATAAAAAGGGTTAATACTTACCCTTCCCTCTGCTGATGTCCGTTGTCTTCATGAGCTACGCTGGCCAAAAAATCTTCATCATCTGGGGGTGTCGGGTGCCTAGTCCCCCTCTGCACACTGCAATTCCATCCTCCGATCCCTATGCTGCTTTTGCATCATGCGATTCCTTCCTCCGATCTCTACGTCTCTTCTGCATCACGTGATTCCCACCTCCGATCCCCTAGTCTCTTCTCCATCGTGTGATTCCCACCTCCGATCCCCTAGTCTCTTCTCCATCGTGTGATTCCCACCTCCGATCCCCTAGTCTCTTCTCCATCGTGTGATTCCCACCTCCGATCCCCTAGTCTCTTCTCCATCGTGTGATTCCCACCTCCGATCCCCTAGTCTCTTCTCCATCGTGTGATTCCCACCTCCGATCCCCTAGTCTCTTCTCCATCGTGTGATTCCCACCTCCGATCCCCTAGTCTCTTCTCCATCGTGTGATTCCCACCTCCGATCCCCTAGTCTCTTCTCCATCGTGTGATTCCCACCTCCGATCCCCTAGTCTCTTCTCCATCGTGTGATTCCCACCTCCGATCCCCTAGTCTCTTCTCCATCGTGTGATTCCCACCTCCGATCCCCTAGTCTCTTCTCCATCGTGTGATTCCCACCTCCGATCCCCTAGTCTCTTCTCCATCGTGTGATTCCCACCTCCGATCCCCTAGTCTCTTCTCCATCGTGTGATTCCCACCTCCGATCCCCTAGTCTCTTCTCCATCGTGTGATTCCCACCTCCGATCCCCTAGTCTCTTCTCCATCGTGTGATTCCCACCTCCGATCCCCTAGTCTCTTCTCCATCGTGTGATTCCCACCTCCGATCCCCTAGTCTCTTCTCCATCGTGTGATTCCCACCTCCGATCCCCTAGTCTCTTCTCCATCGTGTGATTCCCACCTCCGATCCCCTAGTCTCTTCTCCATCGTGTGATTCCCACCTCCGATCCCCTAGTCTCTTCTCCATCGTGTGATTCCCACCTCCGATCCCCTAGTCTCTTCTCCATCGTGTGATTCCCACCTCCGATCCCCTAGTCTCTTCTCCATCGTGTGATTCCCACCTCCGATCCCCTAGTCTCTTCTCCATCGTGTGATTCCCACCTCCGATCCCCTAGTCTCTTCTCCATCGTGTGATTCCCACCTCCGATCCCCTAGTCTCTTCTCCATCGTGTGATTCCCACCTCCGATCCCCTAGTCTCTTCTCCATCGTGTGATTCCCACCTCCGATCCCCTAGTCTCTTCTCCATCGTGTGATTCCCACCTCCGATCCCCTAGTCTCTTCTCCATCGTGTGATTCCCACCTCCGATCCCCTAGTCTCTTCTCCATCGTGTGATTCCCACCTCCGATCCCCTAGTCTCTTCTCCATCGTGTGATTCCCACCTCCGATCCCCTAGTCTCTTCTCCATCGTGTGATTCCCACCTCCGATCCCCTAGTCTCTTCTCCATCGTGTGATTCCCACCTCCGATCCCCAAGTCTCTTCTCCATCACGCGATTCCCAAGTCTCTTCTCTATCACGTGTTTCCCCACCTCCGATCCCCAAGTCTCTTCTGCATCACGTGATTCCCACCTCCGATCCCCAAGTCTCTTCTGCATCACGTGATTCCCACCTCCGATCCCCAAGTCTCTTCTGCATCACGTGATTTCTTCCTCCGATCCCCAAGTCTCTTCTGCATCACGTGATTTCTTCCTCCGATCCCCAAGTCTCTTCTGCATAAGGTTATTCCCCACCTCTGATCCCTACGCCTCTTTTGCATTATATGATTCATACCTTCAACTCCTACAACTCTACAGGACACCGTAGTGATGTAGTGGCCAGAGGAAGGAACCAGGGGACCAGGCATTCACACCACAGGCTGTACCCAAAGCTAGTTTAGCTCATGAGGGCACCAGAAATTGACGGGAGGGGTAGACATCGATCCTTTTCTTTGCAGGGATGCCTTTGATTCTGCAATTTAGGAAAGTGTAGCAGTCAAGTAAGTTACTATGACAAGCCTGAAGCCAAGTTACCACTGGACCTAATACTTTCTCCATCAGGGCTCCATTAGTATAGTTTCTAATGCCTTTCACATGCAAATTGCAGATATAGTTACTGCGCGACATACCGACACTAGAGGGATTCTGAGCCTGCCTCCAATCAAGTTATTGAACTGCTGAAATGTGCTCCATGCCACATAACTGCCACTGGTGCTGTTTAAGGCGATCAGCAAAACCTCATACTGGAACCGAACATTGGGCTGCTCCTCGTATGTGCTCCGCTTCATCCAGAATCCTGCAAAAGATTAAAAAGCATTAAAAGGGAATTAAAGCGCATTATCACATCGTTCACATTTTCAGCCATTTCCTTTATTTTTCATACATTTTTGCAAGCTCAGATTTGTATTTTCCTCCAACCGTTATCTGTATGCCAGATAGTGCAATCAACATCCTTGCTGAAGGACGACTGGGAGAAAAGAAACAATATGAGCAACTTAAAAGAGAACTATGGGGTAAGTGTTTTTCCTCATAGTTCTCTTAAGGGTCACGGGAGGACATATGCTAGCGCCCTCCCATGACCAAAAGCTACCACTCGCGGTATACTGAGACCACCGCAGCCGGGACGGATCCCGACAATGCTATCCACCCAGCTGCGTGAGTGACTAGCCTATCTAGAGGCAGAGCCCGCCCCCTCCTCCAGTAAGCGCTGGAGGATCGGAACGGGCGGGGGGAATCCCTGTGGGGAGCTGTGAGTGACAGTCACCGCTCTGTGCAGGGAGATGATTGAGAAGTGAGCGACGGTATGTTTTCGCTCACTTCCCGATCTATTGAGCCAACGTGCGAGTTTCATTGTCGCAGATCGGCTCGAACTATGAGGAGGAGTGGAAATCACTCACCTCATAGTTCTCCTTTGAAGAAGAATTCCAGGGGGAAAACAAATGCAAGGGTTAAGTGCTAGTTTTTGTCTAGGTTAAATAAAATCTCAGAGTCGGACGGCTGTTACAGCGCTCCCTCCAGCTGGTATGTCCCCCGGCGTCCTCACATCCTATAGAACGTGATGACTTGAGGATCCTTAGACCGCTGCAGCAGAGGGGGAGTCAGGTAGAAGGGACCGGTCTAAGAGCCTTTGCCGTGCAGGAGTAGTCCTAGCCCCCAGAGTTCTGCTTTAAAATTAATATTGTGTTGGAAGAATCATCCGGGTCTGAACTGACCACAAAAATCACAACACAACACGGCTTGAGGAACCCAAGTGTTAGCAGCAAGGTAATAGGGCTGGCCACCATATGCACACCTAATTACAAATTCTACAGAGATACAAAAGCCACTAAACTCTATTTATACACATTGTAGAACGATGTTTATTTACCATTCGCAGATCCCAGACACACAAGAGTAAAAATGTTGAATACATTGTTCCTCTCCAGCAGAGAATGAAGTCTCACCTTGGCTGCGATAGGCCACAAGTAATGGAGGGATGTAGGTCAGTGCCAGCACTAGGATCAGGAAGACAGTGGCTTTGGAGCAGATGGTGGCTCTGTATCTGACCAGGTAGGGGTGGGAGTAGACTTCATAGATCGCCATTGGAAGGCTACCAGAATGGTCAGTGGTGGGATCAATCGATTTCACTCCCCCTATAGAGCCTCCTATTCCACAGCACCCATCCACTCCTATACCTCACCTTTCATATATATGTACCCCAACTTTCCATACTATATAAGGTCATGTCACATCTGGTCCTCCTTTATCCTGCCAATCCTCTATATATCCTCCCTCCTTTACCCTGCCAGTCCTCTATATACCCTCCTCCTCTACCCCACCAGTCCTCTATATACCCTCCTCCTTTACCCCACCAGTCCTCTATATACCCTCCTCCTTTACCCCACCAGTCCTCTTTATACCCTCCTCCTTTACCCCACCAGTCCTCTTTATACCCTCCTCCTTTACCCCACCAGTCCTCTATATACCCTCCTCCTTTACACCACCAGTTCTACCTTACCCTTCTTGTTTCCTTTCAAACCCTCTACATATCCTTCTGATGTACCCCCTCCACTCTTACCCCAAACTTTCTCTATAACCTTCTGTGTGCACAGCCTCCTTCCTCACCTCCCCTATATACTCTCCTGGATCAGTCCTACCTAACCCTCTGTATCCCCCCTGTGTCTCCCCCTTATACACTCTTCTTGTTCCCTCTCCTCGCTCTGATCGCACACAGTTCGGAACTCCCTGGCCTCGCGCTCTTCAGCCTCCTATCTCCATGACAACAGACGCCATTGCCCGGAACCACATCCGTCTGTCAGGTGCTGCTCCGGAAGTTATTACCCGCACGGCATGAATATGATGCATTGTGGGTAGTGTGAAACAGAAGGTTATGTTGGGGAGTATCATCTACATTGTTACATACAGAGTTAAGGGATTCTGGTTGTTGGGGAACTACAACGCCCAGCATTTCCTATTTCAATGCATCAGGATCCCTTTATGCCCCCTGATCTCAGATGGACCTTGTTTCAATGTCTCCTTCCACTCTGTAATAAACAAGGCACCCCTTGTCAGTCTATCGAATGACCCTCCCACCCGGTTCATGGTAACCACAGATCTCTTATGTAATCGGTGGCCATGTATCCCCTCTGCTTCTCCAGTGATAGTTTATACAATGACACATCATATGACGACTGCTGTGTCATTCTCAGGCAATATGGCTGTCAGCACGCAGCCATCTTCCCAGGTCAGTCAGGGTGACAACCCTATGACGTCACGAGCCATCTGCGTGACCTCCTGACGGAGAGCCCCACCCACCGGCGACCGATTAGCTCTGGGCGGGGCCGAAGGGGAGAAGAGAGCTTCTCCCGGAAGTGGCGTCATTAGGAGGTTCCGCCCTGTTGTTGTTGTCGTTGCTGTCACCGTTCGGTACCATGAAGTGGATGTTCAAAGAAGACCACGCACTGGGTGAGAGGGGGGAGGGTGAGCGTTACCGGCGGGTCACCCCTTGACGGCAGTATATCACTTTACGGTTACTGCATCATTGTACTGTGAACACTGCCTGCCCTGTACCCCCTCCCCCCTATTATACTGTACACTGCCTGCCCTGTACCCTCCCGTTATACTGTACACTGCCTGCTCTGTACCCCCCATTATACTGTATACTGCCTGCCCTGTACCCCCCATTATACTGTACACTGCCTGCCCTGTACCCTCCCGTTATACTGTACACTGCCTGCTCTGTACCCCCCATTATACTGTATACTGCCTGCCCTGTACCCCCCATTATACTGTACACTGCCTGCCCTGTACCCTCCCGTTATACTGTACACTGCCTGCTCTGTACCCCCCATTATACTGTATACTGCCTGCCCTGTACCCCCCATTATACTGTACACTGCCTGCCCTGTACCCTCCCGTTATACTGTACACTGCCTGCTCTGTACCCCCCATTATACTGTATACTGCCTGCCCTGTACCCCCCATTATACTGTACACTGCCTGCCCTGTACCCTCCCGTTATACTGTACACTGCCTGCTCTGTACCCCCCATTATACTGTATACTGCCTGCCCTGTACCCCCCATTATACTGTACACTGCCTGCCCTGTACCCTCCCGTTATACTGTACACTGCCTGCTCTGTACCCCCCATTATACTGTATACTGCCTGCCCTGTACCCCCCATTATACTGTACACTGCCTGCCCTGTACCCTCCCGTTATACTGTACACTGCCTGCTCTGTACCCCCCATTATACTGTATACTGCCTGCCCTGTACCCCCCATTATACTGTACACTGCCTGCCCTGTACCCTCCCGTTATACTGTACACTGCCTGCTCTGTACCCCCCATTATACTGTATACTGCCTGCCCTGTACCCCCCATTATACTGTACACTGCCTGCCCTGTACCCTCCCGTTATACTGTACACTGCCTGCTCTGTACCCCCCATTATACTGTATACTGCCTGCCCTGTACCCCCCATTATACTGTACACTGCCTGCCCTGTACCCTCCCGTTATACTGTACACTGCCTGCTCTGTACCCCCCATTATACTGTATACTGCCTGCCCTGTACCCCCCATTATACTGTACACTGCCTGCCCTGTACCCTCCCGTTATACTGTACACTGCCTGCTCTGTACCCCCCATTATACTGTATACTGCCTGCCCTGTACCCCCCATTATACTGTACACTGCCTGCCCTGTACCCTCCCGTTATACTGTACACTGCCTGCTCTGTACCCCCCATTATACTGTATACTGCCTGCCCTGTACCCCCCATTATACTGTACACTGCCTGCCCTGTACCCTCCCGTTATACTGTACACTGCCTGCTCTGTACCCCCCATTATACTGTATACTGCCTGCCCTGTACCCCCCATTATACTGTACACTGCCTGCCCTGTACCCCCTCCCCCCTATTATACTGTACACTGCCTGCCCTGTACCCTCCCGTTATACTGTACACTGCCTGCCCTGTACCCTCCCGTTATACTGTACACTGCCTGCCCTGTACCCTCCCGTTATACTGTACACTGCCTGCCCTGTACCCTCCCGTTATACTGTACACTGCCTGCCCTGTACCCTCCCGTTATACTGTACACTGCCTGCCCTGTACCCTCCCGTTATACTGTACACTGCCTGCCCTGTACCCTCCCGTTATACTGTACACTGCCTGCCCTGTACCCTCCCGTTATACTGTACACTGCCTGCCCTGTACCCTCCCGTTATACTGTACACTGCCTGCCCTGTACCCTCCCGTTATACTGTACACTGCCTGCCCTGTACCCTCCCGTTATACTGTACACTGCCTGCCCTGTACCCTCCCGTTATACTGTACACTGCCTGCCCTGTACCCTCCCGTTATACTGTACACTGCCTGCCCTGTACCCTCCCGTTATACTGTACACTGCCTGCCCTGTACCCTCCCGTTATACTGTACACTGCCTGCCCTGTACCCTCCCGTTATACTGTACACTGCCTGCCCTGTACCCTCCCGTTATACTGTACACTGCCTGCCCTGTACCCTCCCGTTATACTGTACACTGCCTGCCCTGTACCCTCCCGTTATACTGTACACTGCCTGCCCTGTACCCTCCCGTTATACTGTACACTGCCTGCCCTGTACCCTCCCGTTATACTGTACACTGCCTGCCCTGTACCCTCCCGTTATACTGTACACTGCCTGCCCTGTGCCCCCCCCCCCATTATACTGTACACCTAGGGACCCCAAAGAAGCTAATGAAGCACAGATCTGCTTCCCCAGCTTCTTCTCTGGCTACAGAAGCCAGATAAATGACAGACTGAAACTGGATGTGATGATTTTTGTTTAATTTGGGTTTAGATACACTTCAGGAGGCGGAGTTTTAAATTCCAAGTTGTCTTTGAGCAGTATGGTGGCCGCAGGCATCCTTTGTATATGCGGGTTACTGAAATGATATACAGTGTGTGAAACCTGCTCTGTAATAATATTTCAGCTATGTACCTGATCTTCATTCCTAACACCTCACTCCTCATTAATCATTCACAGACATACCAGCTAGAAACCTTCCTTCCAATCACGGGTGTATATACAATGTGTCACCTCACCAGCTGTGCTACAAGTCATGCCGGAGTCTTATTAAACTCTTTTTTTAGAGATGCACCGATACAGGTTTTTCGGTATCGCATATCAGTACCGATATTTTGATTTAGATACTCGCCGATGCCGAGTACCAATACCGGTGCGTCCACTGGCATGGAGCCAGCTTCCTGGGCAATCAGGAAGCCGGGGGGAGGGTAATGACTTGACGCCTGGCTTCCTGATTACCCCGGAAAGCTGGCTCCATGTTGTTTGGCCGTCTCGATTGTGATTGGCCTGGAAACTGGCTTCCCAGCCAATCAGCATTGAGCTGGCTTCCCGGCGCATCAGGAAGCCCAGGCGGCAAGTAATGACCTGCCATCCAGCTTCATGATTGGTCAGGAAGCTGGCTCCATGCTGATTGGTGGGAAGCTGGCTTTCCTGCCAATCTGAAATCTGGGAGGCGGGTCGTTACTCGTCACCCGGCTTCCTGTTTGCCAGGGAAATTTTTTTTTACAAATTCTTTATTTAAAGAAGTTTTTCACAATTTTCCGGGGGTAACATAATAGGGGAAAAGGGAAGTACAGATAATACAAAAAAATAAAAATACAAAGTCAGAAATTCAAGGTATCACAGCGGCCCCACATGGGCCCATGGGGGCAGGTGAAGGAAGCAATGCTGATTAAGTGAAGACATAGACGTCCAATCTAGTCCTTTCTGGGGATTGTAGGAATGCGTGCAAGGACCCTGGTTGTGTCAGTAACAAAGGATAGCAATGAGAGACCTTTCCTGAGTGCGGCCTCAATTTTGGCTACAAGGGCGGCCATGTCTTGGCACGTGGGAAGAGAGAGGAGAATGGAGGAAATCTCCCCTGCGGACAGGGCCGCGGCCGTGTCCGAGTGTGGCTGTGAGGACATGGTAAGCGGGATGACCGGGTCCTCGATCGGGCTGGGACCGGGGGTAGAGGAGGATGCCCGCAGCGGAATGGAGGCGTCCGGGGCGTGGGCGTCACAGGGATGGGATGGTGAAGCATGTCCCGAGGCCTTACCCTGCATGTCAGACGCCATGGCCGTCCTGGAGGAGCTGCGGGTTGTCGGCGCTGGGGATGAGAGGTAGCGCTGCAGAGAGGTCTGTGAGCGCTGGCTGTTGTCAGAGCGAGTTTTGCCCTTAAACGACATCAATAACGGGTTGAAAAGATGTCTCGATCAGCTGAAAAAGTCTCTTGGGGTAGCAGAGCTCAAGCAATGTGCTTCCTCACGCCGCCATAGCCAAGCCACGCCCCCCTGATTGCCAGGGAAATTGTCTCCTTCTTCCCCTACGGCACGACCGGTCAGAGAAAATCTTCCCCTGACCTGAAGTCCCGGTATCGGGGAAGGTATCGGAGCATTTGGGCCAGTACGAGTACTGGCCCAAATACTTGGTATCGGCACAGATACTAGTATCGGGACATCCCTAATTTATTTTCAATAAGGAATCCAGGTCAAACAAATATACATCGCCCAGCAAAGTATTTCTTTACATTATTTTGCCCAAATACATACAGTCATCTTGTTTCCAAACAGCTCCAACTCTCTCAGCTCGGCTTCCCTGAACTTCCTGTCCAGTGCAAGATCACAAGGGACAGAGCAGTCTCCAGCAGAGGTCCGTCTACTAGCTTGGAGTAGGGGGGTGTCTTGCCTTGCTGTGCCTGTGTACTGTATTTCTGGAGGCACACACAAGGGTGACTCCATAGGACCCTGCAAGGGAAAAGAGTCACCCTAATACAGGATATCAGGGCCAATGCTCAGGGGGCCAGCTGATTCTGCAGGAAACATCAAGGAGCAGCATCCATTGTAATGATTTCATCAACATTTGATGTAGATTAATATCACTTTAACCTTCACATTTCTTCTAAGCTTGCTGTCCGCAGTGATACATTGTAACAAGGGGGGTCTGTAGAAAGACACGGCAGTCTATGAATAGTTGCACCACATGCCGCAGACGTCATCCCTGGAATGTAGTAAACACTCAATAGAAATCTGTCCCCGTCTGAGTAAGGTTCATGTAACCGTCGGTATGATGAGTATGAAGCTCTTACAAATGTCCTCACAAATTCTTCATGAATATGTCACAGCTATAGCGCCAGAATGTAAAAGCGTCACACTGAAGAACGCTCTGAATTTGTTGCACCAATAGCAAGACATTTTGTAACATGCGTTAGCCGAGGACTTTCTAATGCGGCCATAGCGGCAGAAAAATGACGCAGATGCTTTATTGAGCTACATTGGGATGAACCTCTCTGCATTCTTCATACTTGGCTCACTTGGATGTGAGGTAGCTGCTGCAGCCTCTGGGTCCGGCTCTGTCCGGCATCCCACCCAGTTTACTGACATCACTGGTTGCCAGGAGCTTGGTGGGACGCCAGCCAGAGCATCCCACTCAGCTCCTGGGAACCAGTGACTTGGCTGTTAAAGCCAAACTCCAGACAGATCCTAAATTTATTTTTTTATGTATTATTAAAGCTATATAAGCCCCTAATTTGACTTGGTATCAGCCTCTTATAGTCTCTGTGTGGCAGAGCTCAGACTGGGTGAGGGAGAAGCAGCACCAGGAACCAGTCAGTAGTACTGCAGTAAAAGAAACCTGCTGATAGGAGGAGAGTGCAAAGTGAGAGAGATGAGCTCATCAGCTACCACCTCATGTATCACTAGCCCTTCCCTTTAGCTCTCACAGGCAGGACCCTCCTTACCATCTTGCCTTGAATTGTATTGTGATTGAAATGTCTTCCCTATATTGTAAAACACTGCGCCGACTGTTGGCGCTATATAAATCCTGAATAATAATCAGCTGCTTCTCCTTTCAGGACCCATTGACACTAACCCAGTGTGGACAGGCAAGTGCGTTGTGACAGCTCCTGTAGTGCGCGTTGTATTGCACACTGCCAGAGCTGTCACTGTTTAAATTTTTTTTTTTTAAACTTTATTGGTAGCGCACAATATGTACACTCCATTCAGGTCCCCGCACAGCAGTGCAGTCTACTGCCCTGCAATGCAGCAACCTGTGGTGGCATCCATTGCGCTGTGATAACATCCAGCATGTTTGCATCTTATGACAGGGCCCAATGCACTGTAGTGTGAGTGGGACACATAGAAAACAATTGTTTTCTTTATGTCCTTGTGGTATAGTTGCAAGGAGCCCCGTAGGACACCAGCCAGAGCATCCCAGTCAGCTCCTGGCAACCAGTGACATAAGTGAACTGTGCAGGATGGCCGACAGTGCCAGACGCAGAGATAGCAGCGGCCAACAATTGTTTTCTATGTGTCCTAGTCACAGGTTGCTAATGCTCTGGCTGGAAAGGGGGAGGGGGACACGCACACCTGCCACCCCACGTGACCAAGTGAGATGCCGCCTAGGCCCTGTCTCCTGCCCATGTGAAAGTCTAAGAACTGGATAAACATTAATACAAAACCTTTGACAAGTACTAAAGCTCCCATATGTGTATTTAGCTGTTCGCTTGGAGCTCAGCTGATTTTCTGTTTGCACCATGACTCCTGTACGCACGGTTCTCTCCTCCTTCACAAATAAAAAGAAGCGTGTTACTTCTGGTTATGATTATTTTCCGATAAAAGGGGGTCACCTATAAAAGCCAGCGATCAGTAATCTGGCACCTCCCGGATCAATCACAGTCACGATCCCTTGTATTCGTTTTATACAAATATTTGCGTTTTTCATCAACTTCTGTTTTTATCTTTTGAATCCTAGAACACCGGTGTGTGGAGTCCGCAAAGATCCGAGCCAAATATCCAGACCGTGTTCCGGTAAGTGATTTTCTTTTTTATTGTCTCATCTAAGAGCTGATGAATTATTCAGGCTAAACGCTGGGATGGGTTTGTCTGAATCCGTACTGGTTTTGGCTGATTACATATCATTTCTAATAAGACGAGTTCTTTCCTCTACACTGGGGAGGAACACGTTTGTGGCCGGGCACTTGTCCTAAGCTCACCACACGCATGGTACAATCTGACTGTACAATGTCCTTTTAGATTTACCAACAGCTATGTAGTGGGCGGGCCACCAGATTGGATACAGACTGATTGCATAGGTTGAGAAGGGCCACATGTTACATCATTTTGGTAAGTCAAATGTTACTTGTGCAATCAGATTGTAACCTGTATGGTGAGTTTTAGATGGACCAGTAATGTGAATGCAGCCTATCCATTCACTAGAGACCAGTGACATCCCTGACTATGCAGCCTATCCATTCACGAGAGACCAGTGACATCACTGAGAATGCAGCCTCTCCATTCACTAGAGACCGGTACCATCACTAAGAATGCAGCCTATCCATTTACTAGAGACCGGAAACATCACTGAGAATGCAGCCTCTCCATTCACTAGAGACCGGTACCATCACTAAGAATGCAGCCTATCCATTTACTAGAGACCGGAAACATCACTGAGAATGCAGCCTCTCCATTCACTAGAGACCGGTACCATCACTAAGAATGCAGCCTATCCATTTACTAGAGACCGGAAACATCACTGAGAATGCAGCCTCTCCATTCACTAGAGACCGGTACCATCACTAAGAATGCAGCCTATCCATTTACTAGAGACCGGAAACATCACTGAGAATGCAGCCTCTCCATTCACTAGAGACCGGTACCATCACTAAGAATGCAGCCTATCCATTTACTAGAGACCGGAAACATCACTGAGAATGCAGCCTCTCCATTCACTAGAGACCGGTACCATCACTAAGAATGCAGCCTATCCATTTACTAGAGACCGGAAACATCACTGAGAATGCAGCCTCTCCATTCACTAGAGACCGGTACCATCACTAAGAATGCAGCCTATCCATTTACTAGAGACCGGAAACATCACTGAGAATGCAGCCTCTCCATTCACTAGAGACCGGTACCATCACTAAGAATGCAGCCTATCCATTTACTAGAGACCGGAAACATCACTGAGAATGCAGCCTCTCCATTCACTAGAGACCGGTACCATCACTAAGAATGCAGCCTATCCATTTACTAGAGACCGGAAACATCACTG
The DNA here is from genome assembly GCF_000935625.1 of Nanorana parkeri. Classification (NCBI taxonomy): domain Eukaryota; kingdom Metazoa; phylum Chordata; class Amphibia; order Anura; family Dicroglossidae; genus Nanorana; species Nanorana parkeri. Next base: position 1,478,170 of record NW_017306484.1, read on the forward strand.
AGAATGCAGCCTCTCCATTCACTAGAGACCGGTACCATCACTAAGAATGCAGCCTATCCATTTACTAGAGACCGGAAACATCACTGAGAATGCAGCCTCTCCATTCACTAGAGACCGGTACCATCACTAAGAATGCAGCCTATCCATTTACTAGAGACCGGAAACATCACTGAGAATGCAGCCTCTCCATTCACTAGAGACCGGTACCATCACTAAGAATGCAGCCTATCCATTTACTAGAGACCGGAAACATCACTGAGAATGCAGCCTCTCCATTCACTAGAGACCGGTACCATCACTAAGAATGCAGCCTATCCATTTACTAGAGACCGGAAACATCACTGAGAATGCAGCCTCTCCATTCACTAGAGACCGGTACCATCACTAAGAATGCAGCCTATCCATTTACTAGAGACCGGAAACATCACTGAGAATGCAGCCTCTCCATTCACTAGAGACCGGTACCATCACTAAGAATGCAGCCTATCCATTTACTAGAGACCGGAAACATCACTGAGAATGCAGCCTCTCCATTCACTAGAGACCGGTACCATCACTAAGAATGCAGCCTATCCATTTACTAGAGACCGGAAACATCACTGAGAATGCAGCCTCTCCATTCACTAGAGACCGGTACCATCACTAAGAATGCAGCCTATCCATTTACTAGAGACCGGAAACATCACTGAGAATGCAGCCTCTCCATTCACTAGAGACCGGTACCATCACTAAGAATGCAGCCTATCCATTTACTAGAGACCGGAAACATCACTGAGAATGCAGCCTCTCCATTCACTAGAGACCGGTACCATCACTAAGAATGCAGCCTATCCATTTACTAGAGACCGGAAACATCACTGAGAATGCAGCCTCTCCATTCACTAGAGACCGGTACCATCACTAAGAATGCAGCCTATCCATTTACTAGAGACCGGAAACATCACTGAGAATGCAGCCTCTCCATTCACTAGAGACCGGTACCATCACTAAGAATGCAGCCTATCCATTTACTAGAGACCGGAAACATCACTGAGAATGCAGCCTCTCCATTCACTAGAGACCGGTACCATCACTAAGAATGCAGCCTATCCATTTACTAGAGACCGGAAACATCACTGAGAATGCAGCCTCTCCATTCACTAGAGACCGGTACCATCACTAAGAATGCAGCCTATCCATTTACTAGAGACCGGAAACATCACTGAGAATGCAGCCTCTCCATTCACTAGAGACCGGTACCATCACTAAGAATGCAGCCTATCCATTTACTAGAGACCGGAAACATCACTGAGAATGCAGCCTCTCCATTCACTAGAGACCGGTACCATCACTAAGAATGCAGCCTATCCATTTACTAGAGACCGGAAACATCACTGAGAATGCAGCCTCTCCATTCACTAGAGACCGGTACCATCACTAAGAATGCAGCCTATCCATTTACTAGAGACCGGAAACATCACTGAGAATGCAGCCTCTCCATTCACTAGAGACCGGTACCATCACTAAGAATGCAGCCTATCCATTTACTAGAGACCGGAAACATCACTGAGAATGCAGCCTCTCCATTCACTAGAGACCGGTACCATCACTAAGAATGCAGCCTATCCATTTACTAGAGACCGGAAACATCACTGAGAATGCAGCCTCTCCATTCACTAGAGACCGGTACCATCACTAAGAATGCAGCCTATCCATTTACTAGAGACCGGAAACATCACTGAGAATGCAGCCTCTCCATTCACTAGAGACCGGTACCATCACTAAGAATGCAGCCTATCCATTCACTAGAGACCAGTGACATCACCACTTCTCTATTGGGCAGAAATGCCACTTACTATGGAGTTGGTGGATACATACAGGGCCAGTCATATATAATCTAGCCTTTGACTTCTGTAGTAAAATGTCACATCTCTGCTTTATACAGAAACCGTTCCGTTCATGCACGGTGAGCACACGCTTTACAACCTGCACCTGCGGGGGAAATCCAGCGTGAGCCGGGCTGCAAATCTCTGCTTTATAGTCACAGCGGTAGAAATGTTCTGGTGGAGATAATTGCTGGTGAACGGACACCTGGCGTTCCCCTGAACTCCTCCCACAAAATGTCTCCCCTCACTGTGTGTAGTGTAGTTCTTCTTGTACATATAAATAATTCATGCTGTTTGATTTATCGCTGCTGATCCGGTCCCAGCGGGAGAATCCATAGCAATGCTTTGTTCTCTGTCTGCTGCGATGTCCTTGTTCCAGACACATAGAAGCCAGCCCTGATCTGCAACCAGTGACTCGGAGTCACTATAAGGACCCGTCACCACTCTTCCCATTGGCCAAACTGCATATAAACAGAAGGAGGAGCGTGTATTATTGTATTCGGTGGTCCAGTTTCTATCTATGGGGTGTTTAGCTTGCTTTTCTTCCCTCTGGTAGGCCAGCATGCAAACCACAAGCAAAGGGCGTGCAGTTTTTAAAGTAACATTAAACCCTCAGATTTTTTAACATAAAACAATACTGTAATGTGTGGCTTACTGTAATCCATGGTTGTTTCCTTTCTCTTTGCTGCTCTTCCTTTTAAATCTGTATCTGTTCTCATGCTGGGCAGAACTTCTGTTTTGCAGCAGACTGCCTTGTCTCTGGAATGGATGCACGGTGTCTGTGTGCAGGTTTGCAACCTGAGCCAGCACTACAGGAAGAGGCACTCAGCTGCAAAGGGAAGTTCTCCCCCAGCATGAGAAGACATGAGGATTTAAAAGGAAGAGCAGCAAAGAGAAGGGAAACAACCATGGATTACAGTAAGGCACACATTACAGTATTGGTTTATGTTAAAAAATCTGAGGGTTTAATGTCACTTTAAGGCCTAATACAATGGCGAGCGCCCAACCAGAATGAAAATGTCATTTCTGTACGAAGAAACCCTTTTAAATATAAATGCCGCTCCGGTGTTTGCTCCATTTTGGGCTAGGATGTGAATTTGAAATGATGGCTTTCCCCTTCTCAGGTGATCGTGGAGAAAGTGTCCGGCTCACAGATCGTGGACATCGACAAGCGGAAATACTTAGTCCCTTCTGACATCACCGTGGCCCAGTTCATGTGGATCATCCGAAAACGCATCCAGCTGCCTTCAGAAAAAGCCATTTTCTTGTTTGTAGACAAGACTGTGCCACAGTCTAGGTGAGCCGCTCGGGCATGTGCGATCTCCGATGAATCATAGGAAAATCTACCTGAAATGACAGTATTGGGTTGGTTTATAAATCTTCCACCCAGCGTATAGCTCAGGGGTAGCCAAAAGCTGGTCCTCTAGCTGTGGTGAAACTACAAATCCCATGATGCATCTCTCTCCGGGAATCGTGGAGGACCAGCGTTTGGCTACTCCTGATATAGCTGGTTGGATGCCATTCACAGGACACTGCCACCACTAGATGGTACGGACGAGCATAGGAACACGGAGGAACCAGGGAAGGCCAAATATAAGCAGATTAAACTTCAGCTCAAAGCATTTAAAGCAGAACTCCGGACAGACTTTTTCTTAACGCACTGCAAGGGTTAGGTGTTCATTTTTGTTCAGGTGCTAAAGAGAAAAATAAGCCGGCTTGCTCTTAGACCGGTTCCTGGAGCCTCTCTCCCCCTTCGCTGCAATGGTCCCGTAAACCATCACGTTCTATACACAGTGTATGGACGGGAGGACATTGAGAGACATTCCAATGCTGCAGTGGAGGAGGAGGAGATAGGCTTCCATGACTGGAGAAGCAGGTAGCAGGCTCACCAGTTCAGGTAAGTACAGTAAACTCTCAGTTATCTGTATTCAACTAACCAGAACTCTCAACTAACCAGAAAAAAAATCCCCTGTGTACTCAGTGCTTTGCTGATCTGCGGCATGTATTATCCTGGAAGTGATCGTGTGTCTATTTGTCTTAATTTGCTCTCGATTTCTGCATTTCAATACTAATATGAAGTCAATACAGAGGTTATGGTATGGTATAGTATGGGGTAGAGGTGCACCGATGCCGGTTTTTCGGTATCGAGTGCGAGTACCGATATTTTTTTTCTCGGTACTCGCCGATACTGAATACCGATACCAGAAGTCCATATAAGGAAGCCGGGCGGCAGGCAATGACTCGCCACCTGACTTCCTGATTAGCCGGGAAGCCGTCTCCATGCTCCCTCGTCACAAGGTAATGACGAAGCATGGGGCCGGCTTTCTGGCCAATCAGGAAGCCGGGCGCCGTGTAATGACTTGACTTGATGCCTGATTGGCTGGAAAGCCGGCTCCATGCTTCCTCATTACCAGGTGATGAGGGAGCATGAAGCCTGCTTTCTGGCCACTCAGAAGGCCGGGCATCATGTAACGAGTCGCCGTCCGGCTTCCTACTTGGCCAGCTTCCCGACCAATCAGGAAGCTAGGCGGCGAGTCATTACATGCTGCCCGGCTTTGGGATTGGCTGGGAAGCCGGCTCCATGCTCCCTCGTCACCAAGTGACGAGGGAACGTGGAGCCAGCTTCCCGGCCAATTAGGAAGCAGGACAACGTGTAATGACTCGCCGCCCGGCTTCATGATGCCGGAAGCTCAGGTATCAGGCTAGGCATCAGAGCATTTGGGTGAGTACAGGTGCTCGCCGAAATACTCGGCATCAATAACAAAACTAGTATCGGTATCGGTGCATCCCTTGTATGGGGTATTTTTAATAATAACTCTCAATCAACCAGAAACTCCATTTATCCAGAATCTCCAGATCCCCGTGGTTGCCGGATAATGGGGAGTGTACTGTATAACTTTTTTAGCGCCTAGACAAAAACATGTACTTAACCCTTGCGGTGGGGCTACCCCTGTACTACGAGGGTTAAGAACACTTTTACCCGAGTTCTTTCATTTTTTAGAAATGAATTAATAGGGGGGGAGGGGGCCCTTACTTATGAAGCTTTACCTTTTAAACAAGCCGAATGACAGACAACCCTCTCGTCCTTCCTTTCCAGCCTAACCATGGGACAGCTGTACGAGAAAGAAAAAGACGAAGATGGCTTCTTGTACGTGGCGTACAGCGGCGAGAACACGTTCGGCTTTTAAACGCCTCAACAGCTTGTGAATCTTGTAAATAACGACCGTGGTTTTGGCGCAATGCGTAACTGCCCTATAGCGTAGCGGCTCAGTAACTGGATGTGTTTCTGTTAAACTCATTCTCGTCCTCCATGTATATCTCTGTCTGTAGATATTTCCGGGTAATTTATTCTTTTGCGCTTTTTTGGTTTTTTCTCAGCCTCTTTTCTGTCAAAGCCACAGACCACATGTACAAAATAAGTCGGCGGGCTTTACGTCAGCAAAAGGGGCTCATTATTGTATGTATTAAAGAGGACCTGGCTGCATGCACTGCGCATAGGTGAATGGGTGCTCTGGACGCTTCTTCCGTTACAATTATGAAAGATGGGGGAACCTGTGCATAGATGTAAGCAGAGCTTCTTCCCTTACCTGCAAAGAGCCGCCCCCCCTGCCCTAAAGGATATCTAAACCCCAAAAAAGAATGTAATATATTGCAGCGTAGCAGTTTGTAGATGCCGCGGTTGCATTCTTTTTCCTTTTTCAAGCTAAGCACATTTTCGGTACAAAAAAATACCTGTTGATCCTGCGAGACATGCTCAGTTTGTATGCCCCAGGATTGTAACAGGATCACTTTGAAGGGCATGTGAACCGTCACACCGAACTTCTATTTGTTCCCCTTTGGTCTGTTAAATATATCATTGAAAGTGTTTTGATAAGTGCGAAAGGAAATACCAGATCCTGCCAAAAATCCTGCCAGATGTCTGTCTCTGCTTCACTCTTATCAGTTGCATTGTTCCCAGTCCTCCTCGTGGACTACAAATCCTCTCCACCTCCACTATGTTATGGAGAAGAGGAGAAAAGTCCAGTCGCACACTGCTTCAAGCTTCACTGCAAAATGTATTCTAGCACACAGCACCCTATAATGGGCCAATCCGTTATTGTAGCACACAGGTATACACCATCCCTCCATGAATAGAGACGGAAGGGGGTCCTTAGAGACGGAAGGGGGCCCTTAGAGACGGAAGGGGGCCCTTAGAGAGAGAAGGGGGTTCTTAGAGAGAGAAGAGGGTCCATAGAGAGAGAAGAGGGGGGTCCGTAGAGAGAGAAGAGGGGGGTCCGTAGAGAGAGAAGAGGGGGGCCCGTAGAGAGAGAAGAGGGGGGTCCTTAGAGAAGAGGGTCCTCCCTTGGGGATCGAAGAGGGTCCTCCTCCCTCGAAAGAGAATGGGGTCCTTAGAGAGATGAGGGTCCTTAGCGAGAGAGAAGAGGGACCTTAGAGGGTCCTTAGCGAGAGAGAAGAGGGACCTTAGAGAAGAGGGTCCTTAGCGAGAGAGAAGAGGGTCCAGGCAGTGAGCACATATGCCTATACACACAGTTGCCAATTAACAAGCTCATTCCAATATTAAAGGGGAAGCAGCATCACCTTTTATATATTCCCCTTCAATATTGTAATGCGCTTGTGAATCAGTGTGTGTATAGACATACGTATATGCTCCCGGCCTGGACCCTCCTCTATCTCTCTGGACCCCCTTTATCTCTATGATTTATCCCATTCTTGGGTGAAACATGTCAGACTAAAGAGTATTCACGGCGGGATGATGCTACCTATGAGCTATAAATACAATTTTCAGCGCAGCTTGCGATGTGTGACCGGACATTTTTGTATGTGTGGGTAACTGTGCTGCTGCTGGAGCAAGACGGGCTCGGTCATTGTGCACCCGCCATTCTCTCTGGTGCTGCTGTGATGGAGCGGTGATATTGGACTATGGAACGTAATGGAGAAGAGGAGAGTTGTTCTGTAGTCTTAATACACTGCCTGTCCTAGGGTGACAACAGTGATCTTCCATAGATACATAACAGTGAGCCACTGGAAGTGTGTTACTGGCAAGATCACCAGGTGAAATTGGGGGGAAAAAGAAAGTAGCACACAGGTATACACCATCCCTCCATGAATAGAGACGGAAGGGGGTCCTTAGAGACGGAAGGGGGCCCTTAGAGACGGAAGGGGGCCCTTAGAGAGAGAAGGGGGGTCTTAGAGAGAGAAGAGGGTCCATAGAGAGAGAAGAGGGGGGTCCGTAGAGAGAGAAGAGGGGGGTCCGTAGAGAGAGAAGAGGGGGGTCCGTAGAGAGAGAAGAGGGGGGTCCTTAGAGAAAAGTGTCCTCCTTGGGAATCGAAGAGGGTCCTCCTCCTTCGAAAGAGAATGGGGTCCTTAGAGATAGAAGGGGGTCCTGAGAGAGAAGAGGGGGGTCCTTAGAGAGAGAAGAGGGGGGTCCTTAGAGAAGAGGGTCCTCCCTTGGGGATCGAAGAGGGTCCTCCTCCCTCGAAAGAGAATGGGGTCCTTAGAGAGATGAGGGTCCTTAGCGAGAGAGAAGAGGGACCTTAGAGGGTCCTTAGCGAGAGAGAAGAGGGACCTTAGAGAAGAGGGTCCTTAGCGAGAGAGAAGAGGGTCCAGGCAGTGAGCACATATGCCTATACACACAGTTGCCAATTAACAAGCTCATTCCAATATTAAAGGGGAAGCAGCATCACCTTTTATATATTCCCCTTCAATATTGTAATGCGCTTGTGAATCAGTGTGTGTATAGACATACGTATATGCTCCCGGCCTGGACCCTCCTCTATCTCTCTGGACCCCCTTTATCTCTATGACTTATCCCATTCTTGGGTGAAACATGTCAGACTAAAGAGTATTCACGGCGGGATGATGCTACCTATGAGCTATAAATACAATTTTCAGCGCAGCTTGCGATGTGTGACCGGACATTTTTGTATGTGTGGGTAACTGTGCTGCTGCTGGAGCAAGACGGGCTCGGTCATTGTGCACCCGCCATTCTCTCTGGTGCTGCTGTGATGGAGCGGTGATATTGGACTATGGAACGTAATGGAGAAGAGGAGAGTTGTTCTGTAGTCTTAATACACTGCCTGTCCTAGGGTGACAACAGTGATCTTCCATAGATACATAACAGTGAGCCACTGGAAGTGTGTTACTGGCAAGATCACCAGGTGAAATTGGGGGGAAAAAGAAAGCTAATGCAGCCACCACACCTAAGGACTGGTAAGATGTGATCTATGATATTTTTGGGTTTAGATACATTTTAAAGTACAGCGCCAAACGGAACTTTGTCTTTGTAGAGGAAAAGGAAGGCTTAGATCTACATCCCTGTTGGAGAAATTTCCCCTCACTGCCTGTTCTAGTGACACGACAGGGATTGCAGAGAGATCTTTCGCATAGGGGATCGCCAGTCTATTAAAAACTTTGGAATTATACTTTAATTGCACAGCACTTACTGAGGTCATTCTGGTCATCAAAGTCTTGTCGCCAACCACTTGGCATAATGGAAACTCTCCTACATGGCACAGGAGCCATTGAGGCCAAGGTGGCTGCGTATGTGTCAGCTGGTTGACCTGCGGCATCTACGTGGCAGTGCTGGGGGCTGCATATTGGCAGCAGGTTTGCCTGGTGTGTTACAGCATCCAGAGGTAAGCAAAGCGTTCCTGAAGCTCCCCACAGCTCACACATTGGAATGCTGACTGTCACTTTTCGGCCTAACTCCAGGATGTTCATGCACCCCAGGCTGCATTTAAAAAAAAACAATTATAGCATGCATACCTTAAATCCAGCATCTTCTTCCATCCATTCCCGGGTTCTCTACTCTCTATGTCCTACAGGGGCCTCCCTTGCTCCAACACAGTGTAGCGATGTATAAGTGCTATTCTGTGCAGCGGCAGTGTGAGCCCAGGCTGACATCATGATGCAATCCCAAGGGAGGGGTGTGTCCATGACGCCCTGGGCTCATAGGAATTGGCCTGAGTGACCCAGGGCGTCATTCATCCTGGAAGAAGAAGGACCTATAGTGGAGAAGCTGACTTTCAGCAGGGGAAGCTTTGCAATTGCTTCACGTACACACTGCTCTTGTACAAGCTGGGCCCTATGTGCCCCGAGCCTTAAGGTAAGGGAGGAACCTTTAAGGGCAGGGCTAGCATCTATGTACAGGCTCATTCTAATTATTTTTACTGTAGAACCTATTAAGAAGTTAGATCAACTAATCGGCAGCATTCATATTGATTTCAGATTATCTTTTAAAGGAAACCAGTGGTGAGAGAAATACGCAGGCTGCCATTGCTGACATCCTTCTGAACGTGTGGGCTGGTATGCAGATCCCCTTGGTTCAACAGTCTGAGTGGCTGACACAAAAGAAGTATGCAAATATGGGCTCCTGACTTTCCTGATCTGTATACTTGTCCGGGGTCAGTCACTCAGCATACGTCAGAGCATCGGCCGGATAGCCAGGACACTAGCATTTTCAGCAATGGCGGCCTCTCTGTTTGTCCCACGACGGCTTAGCTTTCAGTTACATCATTTTACTGTCTTCAGTTGTAGAACTCCATCTGTTAGTGCTAGCTCTCATTATATCAGTGATTACTGGTATGTAACTATACACCTTTACACAGTCCCGCTAATAAAAAAATCAATACGTCACTAGGGATGTGTGTCCTTCTTTCATTGCCTAGATCAGCCTTTCTAAACCGGGGTGCCTCGAAATGTTCACATAGCGTCATGCCTTTCTATGGTGCAGGAAGGCTTCTGATGTTAGGATGGTGCCTGATGTGAACGGGGGGCTCTGATGTAAAGCAAGGACTCTGATGTAATAGGCGGGGTTCTGATATAAAAGGGGGGGGCACTGATGTAAAGCAGGGACTCTGATGTAATAGGCGGGGCTCTGATATAAAAGGGGGGGGCACTGATGTAAAGCAGGGACTCTGATGTAATAGGCGGGGCTCTGATATAAAAGGGGGGGGCACTGATGTAAAGCAGGGACTCTGATGTAATAGGCGGGGCTCTGATATAAAAGGGGGGGGCACTGATGTAAAGCAGGGACTCTGATGTAATAGGCGGGGCTCTGATATAAAAGGGGGGGGCACTGATGTAAAGCAGGGACTCTGATGTAATAGGCGGGGCTCTGATATAAAAGGGGGGGGCACTGATGTAAAGCAGGGACTCTGATGTAATAGGCGGGGCTCTGATATAAAAGGGGGGGGCACTGATGTAAAGCAGGGACTCTGATGTAATAGGCGGGGCTCTGATATAAAAGGGGGGGGCACTGATGTAAAGCAGGGACTCTGATGTAATAGGCGGGGCTCTGATATAAAAGGGGGGGGCACTGATGTAAAGCAGGGACTCTGATGTAATAGGCGGGGCTCTGATATAAAAGGGGGGGGCACTGATGTAAAGCAGGGACTCTGATGTAATAGGCGGGGCTCTGATATAAAAGGGGGGGGCACTGATGTAAAGCAGGGACTCTGATGTAATAGGCGGGGCTCTGATATAAAAGGGGGGGGCACTGATGTAAAGCAGGGACTCTGATGTAATAGGCGGGGCTCTGATATAAAAGGGGGGGGCACTGATGTAAAGCAGGGACTCTGATGTAATAGGCGGGGCTCTGATATAAAAGGGGGGGGCACTGATGTAAAGCAGGGACTCTGATGTAATAGGCGGGGCTCTGATATAAAAGGAGGGTGCTACTGATGTGAAGGGGCTCCTAAAGTAAAGAGGGGCTTCTAGTGTGAGAGGGGGTACTCTGATGTAAAAAGAGGAGGATCCTGACATGAAGGGGAACTCTAATGTAAACGATTCTGGTGTGAAGTGGGGTTCCTAATTTAAAAGGGACCCTGATGTGAAGACAGGTTCCTAGTCTGAGAGGGGGTACTCTGATGTAAAAGGAGGAGGCTCCTGACGTGAAGGGGAACTCTGATGTAAAAGTGACTGATGTAAAGTAGTCACCGCTCCAAGCTCACTCCCATGCTGAACTACAATTGCAATACAGATGAGTAAACTAAACATGAGACTGTAGTCCATCACAGGAGCAACCTTGGAGCGGTGACTACTTTACAACACACAGGGACCATGGGGAACAAAAGTAGCCACCCACCAGAAGGAAGGACAGTGTCAGCACCAATTCAGAGATGATTGGAGGATCTACAGCCGAGTGATACACAAATAAGATAAGTTTTTGTTGATAGTTAAGATACTTGAATGTATTTTTAAGATCCAACTCCTGAGTGGCTCCTGAGTTTGGTGTCACTTTAATAAAGGGTACTGGTCACTGGTCACGTGCTGTTGCCTGGCACTTCCATTGCTCTCAATCAGTGCTGCCATTGTGCCAGAAGTTGTGGCACTGCCAAGGCAAGCATCCCTGCGCACATGCTACTACTATAGCAAACAACTAACACTGCTACTGACCAATGGGAGCCAACGCTGTAGTCTTTTTAGAACCTGTTTTTGATGGCTTAGCTCATGAATTTCTAGATCTTCAACTTTCCCAAAGGCTTGATTGAAATATTAGATAAAGCAGAAGGAAGCACTGAACACGCAGCTGCAATGGCTGATAAGATCCTTTTTTTTCCTGGAAGCCATTTCAATAAATAAAACTTTTTATTTTATTTTTTTAAATAGAACATTCCATTGTTGTTAGAAACATTGTGAAATCATAAACTGTATGAATTGAAATTCTGGTTCCATCTGAACGCTGAAAAAAATTTCCATCATCTGCCCACCAGACAAGACAGGTCTCATGTATGCGGAGCGCGTCAGCTGAAGTGAAGGTAATCACGAGGAGTCTGGATCCAGGATGTAAACGCCTGTTGTCGTAATTGCTTCCAGGCTTCCTGGTAAGACACAGCGGCTTCCTTATACTCCCGATACGTATTCAGTTCCCGGGACCTAAAGACAGAACACCATACATATGTAATGTTCTCGGAAAATATATGTTGTCATACATTTCATGATACATCTCAGTCTAAAGGTGCCCAGCGATCGTACCATAATCCTGCAGTGTATGGAAGGCGTGCGACCGCTTCTACTGCACGTTCGCACGACTTTTGTATTTCGAGCATGTTCAAAAACCAGCCGAGAATCGTACGATTTTCGGCTGGTTTTTTAGCATGATCGAGAGATAACTTCCGAACGGGCCGGTGTGCGCACTCGCACACTGCCCATTCAGCATTGCGGTCATCGGAAGCCCGCCCCTCTGGAAAAAAAATTGCTTGAGTTTTACTTTAAGTGTGTACTGGGGCTAAGAAGCAATTACAAGTGATTCTTTCAGTTCTATGAGTTGTAGAGTCCTAAACAGCCATCAAAGCATCTCTGGAGGCAGCTGTTGTGGAACTACAAGTCCCATAAGGCCAGGGGTGGGCAACTCCAACCCTCCAGCTGTACTTTAACTACACATGCCATTGGGAGTCATGCCTGTAACTGTCAGTCGTGCAATGCCTCATGGGATTTGTAGTTCCACAACAGCTGGAGAGCCAGAGTTTGGCTACCCATGGACTACAGGCTCTCCGTACAGATGGGGAGTGGGGCAAGACAAGTGCAAGACGACGTCTATTACATGGTGCCATATAATGCTCACAGGAGGGGGGTTTTTTATTCTCCTTTTCCCCTTTAAGCAGAGCGTCACGGTAAAATCCCATTTTCGATCCCTCCGATAATGCACAATAGAGGCCAAACAGCTGCTGGGGTGTGATCGGAGTTAGCGGCACAGACAGGCTCCAAAACCAACCCGTCTTCTGCCAGGAGATGGTTCATTCATAAAAAGGCCTCTGTGTGTAAGCGTGACACCGGGCCTCTCCGCGCTCGCAGACACTAGTCAGCTTTTCCTGGCCGTGCCACCAGCCGTGACGTCAGGCACCTAAGTGTTTTTTTAATTTAACGATGCCAATAGCTTGGGAGTGGCGTTTATTAGTCCCCAGGGCCCCAATTTACCGGCTCTGTCCAAGAGAGGTATAGTCACCGTCCGCTGCACAGGAGAACCCATTACATGGAACGACATGGGTGATCCAGAGCCACGGTGGGGTATACGGCTTTAACCCCCCCCCCTCATGACAGCGATGTTCAAAGTATGTCGCTGTCACTGAGTGTGACACTTAGTGACGGTGACATTGTATGCCAGGTGACCACTTTTAGCGTTAGCTTTTAGAAAATAAAAAGATTAAAATGTTAGGCTTTAGTTTTAGGCCGAGTAGTACAGAAACATTTCTAAAATCCTAGGGAGGTGAGGTTTTTCCAAATAAATGAATGTATTTATTGTATTTTTTTTTTTAGCTGTGCTGTTTTTGTAAAGAATACCACAAATCAAAACTGGGGAAAAAGTGTTTTCTTTAAGTTTTTTCCTCTTTTTTGTATATTTTATTCGTCCTAAGTGAGGCGTTAGGTACACATGTGTGATATAAATATGTAGCCCTATCTGTCCTCTAAAAAACAATATATTATCTGTGTGGGTGCGCTTTGTAAAGGTCCCCACACACCTTGCGATAATCGCGGGAAATCCCGCGATCGTACGATTATCGCAAGGTGTGTGGAAGCCGTGCGACCTATGCTACTGTAAGGTCGCACGACTTTAAACTTACAGACATGTTCGAAAACCCGCCGAGCATCGTACGATGTTCGGCGGGTTTGTGGCATGTCCGTACGATAACAGCCGGACGGGCCGGTGTGCGCAAGCGCACACTGCCCGTTCGGCATTGCGGTCATCGGAAGCCCGCCCCTCAGGGGGCGTGGCTTGAGATCATCGCAAGTACGATCTGCCTATGCAAGATGGGCAGATCGTACGTTTTTTTAAGTGCCTTACAACCATCGCAAGGCAAAAGTCTTGCGATGGTTGTAAGGTGTGTGCCCAGCCTAAGAAAGTATATTACTGACGTGGAAGTATCACACAGCACAAATGAAAAAAGTGCGTCAGTCATTTACGAACAGAAACGGAAAACAAGCTCAGCCATGAAGGGGTTAAAGTAGATGTAAACCCTAACTGGATCAAATGTAGTATGCTAAAGCACTGCGCATCGTAAGCACTTGCCATCGTTTATAGAAGAACTTCAGGAATTTTTATAACATACCCTTTCTGTGGAGCTACCCCTGCACTGCAGGGGTTAAGCGCTCGTTTTGCTGGGAGGGGGTCAAATAAAGCAGATATGCTCATCTGATCCTCAGTTCCTCCGAGCTGCTAGACCGGCCCCCGCAGCCTCTTCATCCCTGGGCTCCGATGGTCTAAGGACCGCTGACGTCATCATGCCTATGGCAGGTCCATTGACTTGTATTAGATGTGAAGACATGAAACGACACTCCGGAGACAGAGTGCAGGGTGAGAGGGGTGAGTGCCGACCAAGGATCAGGTGCGTATATCTAATTCCCATACACTCCAGTGATGGCTGCATGGCAATTATCAATGCGGGTTTCCTGATGGTGACAACAGCGGACTGTGTGTCGAAACGTGGAAATGGAGCAGCCCATGTGACAGGGTGACAACCGAGGAGCACAATTCGGAGACGGGGGCAGATATCAAACGTAAATCATTTTAGGTGGATGGATCAGACGGTACCCAGACCTTGTTGGTTAAACTCTGCCAGCAACCGACACGGTGACAGGTTATATGAGGCCTGGGGTGCTTTGAGAGCCAACGGAAGGCTCACAGTCTTTATAACAGATCCGACATCTTTATGATCCACCCAGTGTGCAGAGCGCGGTAACATCACACGTAGCGTGGAAACGCGGCCAAGCTGTCGCATCCTTTGGGATTAGAACTGGGCAGTTCAGCTCGTTGGGCAGAGAACACGAAAGCGGTGTATGTCGTAGCTGGCGGCTCGCCATCAGCGCGTCTCTTGGGCTGAATAACTTGATCCATATGATTTACTGTACACCAGCATGGAAAGGCCCATCAGAGTAATCCTTTGTTGCAAGGAAACTTTTTTCTTAACCCTTGCAGCGGGGCTACCCCTGGACTGCAAGGGTTAAGTGCTCAGTTTGTCTAAGTTCAAAAATAACAAAGTTACTCACCTGATCCTCGGACCCGGCTTGCTCTTGGACTGATCCTCGAAGCTGGCTTGCTTAGACTGATCCTCGGAGCTGGCTTGCCCTTAAGGTGCCCATACACTGCACGATTATCGTACGATAATCGTATGCGATCGGTTTTTCGTACGATAATCGAGCAGTGTGAACGGAGACGTGCGACCCTTTCTACTGTACGAAAACCAGCCGGGAATCGTACGATTTTCGGCTGGTTAGAACGGTGCTCGGAAGACAAATGCCGAACGGGCCGGTGTGCGCACGTGCACACTGCCCGTTCAGCATTGCGGTCATCGGAAGCCCGCCCCTCAGCGGGGCGGGCTTGCGATGATCGAGAGTGCGATCTGCCTGTCCAAGATGGGCAGATCGTACGTTTTTTTAATCCCTGTACAACCATCGCAAGACTAAGGTCTTGCAATGGTTGTACAGTGTATGGCCACCTTTAGACTGATCCTCGAAGCCGGCTTGCTTAGACTGATCCTCGGAGCCGGCTTGCTCTTAGACTGAACCTTGGAGCTGGCTTGCTTAGACTGAACCTCGGAGCCGGCTTGCTTAGACTGAACCTCGAAGCCGGCTTGCTTAGACTGATCCTCGGAGCCGGCTTGCTCTTAGACTGAACCTCGGAGCCGGCTTGCTTAGACTGAACCTCGGAGCCGGCTTGCTTAGACTGATCCTTGAAGCCGGCTTGCTCTTAGACTAATCCTTGAAGCCGGCTTGCTCTTAGACTGATCCTCGAAGCCGGCTTGCTCTTAGACTGATCCTGGGAGCCGGCTTGCTCTTAGACTGATCCTCGGAGCCGGCTTGCTATTAGACCGGACCCTTCCACCATGCTCCCCCTAAGGTCTTGGGCCTAATGTGGAAGGGACCAGTCTAAGATCCAGCTGCCTCCGAGGATCGGGTGAGTATAACTTTATTTTTGAACCTAGACAAAAAATAAGCACTTAGCCCTTGCAGTGTGGGGGGTAGCCGGGTAGCCCTACTGAACGGGTTAAGAACATTTCTCCCGCAGTTCTGCTCTAAAGCTGAGCTGCAGGCCGATATAAAAGGCACAAATGAATGCGGCTCTGAGATCGTTAACACATCATTAAATGTGTTTTTTTTTTTTTTAATTCAAGCAAAGCAACTTCCCAAATTTGACCCGGTATCGAAAATAGCATCAGCTTCATGTTACAAAAATACCTAAAGCTGCACCTGCTGCAATGCACAATGATCTCCTCAAAGCACAAGAATGTTCTAGGACAGTAAAGCGCCAACATCTACAATCTCCAGACTCAGGTTGGCTGCATTTGTTGTGTTTCAAGGCCCGCTTGTGTTCTCATCTCGGGGATCAGTACAGAGAGGAATGTAGGGAATTCAGGATGTCTCACCTGAGTGACTCTGGAAGCTGCTCCTCGGACTGGCCCTTCACCAGATCCCGGAATGTGTGAAATAACTCCGCTTTACAGATCCGGGACCTGTGCAGACAAAGAGACATCAGTTCTCAATTATTATTACAGGTATTTATAAAGTGCCGACAATTTACACAGAGCTTTACTTTACAATCTGCGGTCCCTATCTCACATACATACACACAGGGCCAATTGAGAGAGGAGCCAATTACCCTTCCAGCATGTCTTTGGCGTGTGGGAGGAAACCGGAGTACTCGGAGGAAATTCACACAAGCATGGGGAGAACATGCAAACTCCATGCGGATAGTGTCCTGACCCCCAGTGCTGCAAGGCAGAAGAGCCAACCACTACACCAATGTGCTGCCCCAATCCCTGATTTTGTACAGGTTTATTGCTCAGGGTTAGAGAGAAAAAAAGATGTATTTTGAGATAAATGGGTATATATGACATATTATATGTGATGCACCGACAACGGTTTTTCGGTTTTTCAATATCGAGTACGAGTGCCGATACCGGTGCTTCTGCTAGCATGGAGCCGGCTTCCCCGGCAATCAGAAGTGAGCCGGCCAAACAGCATGGAGCCGCCTTCCTGGCTAAATAAGGAAGCCGGGAGGTGGGTTATTACCCGCCGTCCAGCTTCCTGATTGGCTGGGAAGCCGGCTCTATGATGTTTGTCCGATTGAGGTCAATCAGCATGGAGCCGGCCTCCGGGCCAACCAGGAAGCCAGGCGGCGAGTCATTACCTGCTCCCCGGCTGGTCGGGAAGCCGGCTCCATGTTCCCTCGCGGCACTGCCGGTCACAGGAAATCTCCCACTGACCGGAACTAGAGAGCCAGCTGTCAATCAGCCAGCCGGGTGGCTCTTGACAATATTGTCAAGATCTTTCCCAACGGTAGAGTGGCTCTGTGCTGGCAGCATACCGCTGTGAGCAGTAGCCCACTCTATGCCGACTTTGGGTCACAGGAGGACATTAGAGAATGTCCTTCTGTGACCCAAAAAAGAGATTTCCTTCATGCAGTTCCAATGCCGCTGACTGTCTTAACTGCACCCAAAATATACACTGAGTGGCCAGATTATTATGACCACCTGACGTTTGTAGGCAAATTAGCTATAATTTGGCGCTGAAGTTGCTAGAGGGCCAGACCATTATAAATAGGGAAGCAGGTTGGTTACCACCACAGTAGAAGTGATTCTGAAGATACGGGGAAACAACGCGATGTAACAGCCTTTGAGCGTGGGATGATTGTTGGCGCTCGGAGCCATGGAGCGACTATCAGCAAAACAGCAGAATTTGTTAAATGTTCAAGAGCAGCTGTTGTTAAAGCGTTCAAAGACCGGACTGTCAGCCGAAAATCTGGGTCTGAATGTGCGAATTGTGGCCGTCAGCGACTAGTCAATGTTAGGGCAGAACGGAGAGCGGCAAGACTGGTACAAGACAACAGAAGGGCAACAGTGCAGTGTCAGATTCCTCGCATCACCTTTCAACATCTCGTGGAGTCACGAGGCGGCCCAACGCAGTACTGATGGGGTGGTCATAATAATCTGGCCACTCAGTGTACAAGTGTATGATGAGATGAAGGTTTCTGTTGGAAAGCAGTGAATGGATAGTGTGCATTATGACTCATACCTGGACTGTGGGGTTCCAATGGCTTTCTTCGTTGTTCCTTGTCTGTAGCCATTCGCAGTGACATCCAGAGGCTGCTGTGGAACTGAACTCCAGCTGATAGCTGTGGATTAGGCATCGAAGCATTAGGAGTTGCGTAGTAACAGCATGCATATTCCCAACACAAGTATCTACAGACGTGACTCACAGTAGAGAACATTAATAAACTGCCTGAAAGAATTCAGTCCAGTGAAAGGATTTCCTTCCCCCCCGTTGGATGTTCTGCAGTCATCAGTTGCTTATTCTCATAACAGCAAAAGACCAGCTATATCTGGGGAGTTGAGGTCCTCGTGAATCCACCAACGGGTGGACAGGCAGCTGATGAAAATGATCAGGTCAGAAAAAGCACCGCCTGGAACCTTCCCAACAGCCTATGCCAATGTGGATTCTCTAAAAGATAGTATATGTACAGCCATAGGCACCGCTGTACCACATGGCAATGCCCAGACCCTGATAGGTCATTTAGATAGCAAGCACTGCAAAATTGCAGTGGAAGGCAGTTCTATCCTCTACTATGGAGACACTTAGGTATGACTTAGGTCACTGATTGGAGCAGAAATGGTATGTAATAGGGATGCACCGATACTAGTATCGGTATCGGTGTCGATGCCAAGTGCTCCAATGCCTACCCCAATACTTGAGCTTCCGGTATCAGGAAGCCGGGCATCAAGGCATTAAACACTGCCCGGCTTCCTGATTGGCTGGGAAGCCAGCTCCATGCTCGGGGAAGCCGGGAAGCGTGTAATGGCTCGCTGCCCGGCTTCCTGATTGGTCAGGAAGTTGGCCAATAAAGAAGCCGGATGGCGAGTTATTACACGCCCCCCAGCTTTCTGATTGGCCAGAAAGCCGTCTTCATGCGCCCTCGTCACCTGGGGACGTGGAAGCATGGAGACGGCTTCCCTGCTAATCGGGAAGCCGGGTGGCAAGTCATCACACGCCGCCTGACTTCCTTAATGGGACTCCGTTATCAGCAAGTACTGGGAAAGAAATATGGGTGCTCGATACAGAGAAATGGGTGCATCTCTAGGATGTAATGACCCATAAAGCAAAGTTGACCCATAAAGCAAACCTGTGCTTTGGCCATTTGGGGCAAAGCAACAGGTTTGCTTTAAAGAGAAACGATCACTTTGCCCATTCAGTACAAAATCAGTGTCTGTGTAAAGAGACCCCCCTTTCCCCCCCAACACACTTATATTCACTTCACCAGCACTCCCCTCTGTTTCTTCCACTGCCTCAGCCACCACAAAATAGCAGCTGTTTCTGGGTATAGGAGACCACAAGACCTCCTTCCAATGTGTCACTGCACATCACGGCAGTGCTGGTGCCAATCTCTGATCTCTGTCACGGCACCAACAGACCACCGGGTATTATTATGTCAGTGGCGGAGTGCATCTGCATTAGCAAAGCACGTTACCTTTAAACGGATCTCACCTGAACCACAAGGAACCAGTTTTCTTGTGTCGTCTCCATCTTTCAGCGCCTCCTTCCCGTGATGAAACTGTAATTGTGATTGCCTGATGTCCAATGTATGAACTGTAAATGCTTCCGGGAGAGCCGTCACCTTTGCGCATCTGCCGGTTAGAAGACTCGTCACACTCTGTGCCATGTGTTGCCCGCAGCAAAGCACACAGTTATCATACGATCACAATACCTGCTGTGCAGAGCCCTCTCCATAGACTCCAAGTTAAAAGGACACTTTCCAACCACAAGCGCTGCAAGGTAGATTGGCTGCTGCAGGAAATGCATAAGCAGCGCCCCCTGGCAGCCGAGCACGTTCCATCGAGCCATCTTATCGCTACAAGACATGGACAGAGTGCGGTCGCCACGGCCTGGTTTGACACGGAGTACCCCCACAGTGTGATAGTCCACCCCGGGGTTGTGACTATCCTGGGCTACCCCAGGCACACACTTGGCTCCTGTCCTGTAGACATCCAACGCTTCAGGTGTGGAGCCACTGTCTGCTGTCTGACTGTCTTCCTGGTCATGTGACTCATCTCTACTCTCTCCTCCATCTTGTTTCACTTTCTTGGTGCTCGATGAATGTTCACAGTCCATCCTCTTCCTCTTACACCCCGGATTCATGGAGTCAGTGACCAGTGATGTCTTCTCCAGTACAGAAGAAGTGGGGCAGAGTTGGTCTTCTGGGGGACTCATGGGAATGATTGAAGCATCACCACCTGGTCAGAAAAGGGTTAACATGTCAAATATACAAAATGGTAGCTGGGATCTCGATGGGGCTTACCTAGAAACTTCTGACTTATCAAAGCTGAACTCTCCCTTTAAATAAGATCAGCTCATTGACATCAAGCAGCAACAGAAAAATAAAGACTCTCCTATACCCCTAAAATTAAAAGAGGAACTCCAGGAATTGTGAATACTAACCCTTGCAGTGGGACTACCCCCACCCACCGACCTCACCCCAATACAAGTGTTAACAGCTCATTCTGGTCACCTGATCCTCAGTCCTGCAGTGATGACTTCTCACTGCTCTGGCAGTGGAATGTCCCTCGGCGTCCTCACATCGAATGCAGCTGCATTAGAGGTGATGACATCACAGGTCCTGGAGCCCAGTGAAGAAGAGGCTGCGGGGACCGGTCTAGCACCCAGGTGGACTAAGGATCAGGTGAGTATATTTTCTTTATTTTAGCCCTTGGGCCAAAAGGACCAGGTAGCCCTTGCATTGCACAGTAGTCCCACTGCAAGGATTCGTTTTTACAATTCCTGGAGTTCGTCTTTAACAGAAGTAGAGAGAATTTATTGCTGTCCCAACCAGTGAGATTTCCCAGCACTTCCTGTCCTCAGCAACGCAACAGGAAGTAAACTGATTTCTTCAATAAGAGGAAATCCTATCTGTGACAGCTGTCACAAGAACAGACGTCCCCTGTGCCTGCACAAGAGCACATGATTCAAACACAAACAGACGGATGCAAGGAGAGGAACCCCGCAATTCAAGTAGGTGTAGGGAATTCTGAGGGTGGGGGGGGGGGCTGGGGAATGTGACCATATTACACCTTAAATATGGGTCATAAAGGTGGATTAAGCCTTTATTAGGAGCTGAAGATTAAGGCTTCAATCACATGTCCTATAAGGTCCAGGCAAGAATCAGCAGAATCCAGTGGCTGGGACCAGTGGAACCACCGGTGGTTCTAGACTGCTGCGGCCAGGGAGCCTGTACAATGACAGGCTGACAGGCGCATCACCTGGTGGCATGTATCCGCACATCCAGAGGTTACCTGCGGCTAGGGACAGATGACCGGCCCTGGACACCTTTGATTCCAGCCGAAAGAATCTGCTGATTCCTGTTGCAGTAATCTGTTGTCCGGCCCTTATAGGACATGTGAACGAGGCCCTAAAATGATAAAAATGTACTTTTGAAATTAAATTAACATGTTGCAACCTATATAGAATCTTAGTGACTGGGTTTATAAAATGTTAATAACATGGTTATCAATTAATTGTTTTTAAAACAAGCTTCCATTTTTGCTAGAAGAGAGGGAGAAGGTGTCCTCCTCCGAGTCATTCACTTATGTCTAGCACAACAGATGAAGGAAAAGCCTGCAGAGACTTCCTGCTGCTGGACAGAGCCCTCCATCTGTTGACTGCAAGGGGTAAATATGAAATAATCATAGGGAATATTTTGCATTTAGCTGATTATAAATACTTCTTTTTAGCACTCCATATAATAAATAAGAAGTATGCATTCCCTTCAAATATAAAAAGGGGTTTTTTGAAAGGCTGCCATACTGTGTGACCTCCCGTGAGACACGTACAAGGTGTGTGGCTGGTGAAAAACACGAAGCAGACCCCCGCTCTTACGGTCCACTTTCGGCTCTCGTTTCCAGGAACGAAGACACTGTCTTGGGTCTTCGTCAGCGCCAGGGAAAGCTGATGGAGGAGGTACCTGGCCCAAGAGAGGAGGATAATCCGGGTTAATACGTTCTCTTGGCATATAATACAATCTTATTAGCTGCCAACTGCAGACTTTTCACAGCCAAGAATCGTGTCCGCAGGGCGTGAGAGCGGCCGAGCGTTCTGGGTGATCATGTGACTTACTGATGTCCGACTTTGACAAATGCTCATGAGAGCCGCGTACGGAGACCAGTAAAACGTGACAGAGAAATTTTATAGATGTTATTAACATTCGTAAAAATAAAATGTTTCCATTAAAGTACAACCAGGATAGTCGGCATTTAAAGCTGAACTCCAAGTACAGAAACTTAAAGCCTAACTCCGGGCATTCAACTGCTAATAAAAATTGCCCCTTTCCCACCCCACCCCACCGATAAAGTGTCTAATGTTCCTTTGAGCGGAATCAAAGCATTACGTACCTTAAAAATACTCTGTCGCCAGACTATTTATTTTAAAGAACTCCAGAAATCAAAATACTTACCCTTGCAGTGGGGCTACAATTAAGCAGATATACTCAACTCGGTCCCGCTGGGCTTCCAGAGCGGTCCCCGCAGCCTCTTCCCCCCATGGGGGAGTAGTGTAAGGAATGATGATGTCATCACATCTTAGGCAGGTCCATTGACTTGTATTAGATGTGAGGGCACGCAGGAACATACCACAGCCTGAGCGGAGGGGAGCAAGGTGACTGCTGACCACCACAAGAGCCAGGATCTGGTGGGTATATGTTCTTTATTTGAGCTCCCTGGACAAAACAAGCACTGAACCCCACTGCAAGGTTACATTTTTTATAGGGATGCACTGATACTGGTTTTTCAGTATCGAGTAGCGATATTTTTTTCCGGTACTCACCAATAACGAATACCGAAAGTCCCATTAAGGAAGCCAGGCGGCGTGTAATGATTAGCCACCTGGCTTCCTGATTACCCGGGAAGCAGGGCAGCATGTAAAGACTCGCCACCCGGCTTACCAATTAGCAGGGAAGCCGTCCGCATGCTTCTCGTCACTAGGTGACGAGAAAGCCCGGAGCTGGCTTCCTGATTGGCCAGGAAGCCGGCTCCCTGCTTCCTCGTCACTTGTGAGGAGGGAGCATGAAGCCAGCTTCCCGGCCAATCAGAGAGCCAAGCGCCTTGTCATTACACAGCGCCCGGCTTCCTGATTGGCCAGCTTCCCGACCAATCAGGATGCCGGGCAGCGAGTGGGCTGGGCAGTGACTCATGACATGCTGCCCGGCTTCCTGATGGGACGGGAAGCCAGCTCCCCGAGCATGGGCCACTCAGGAAGCCGGGCAATGTAGTGACTCGCTGCCCGGCTTCCTAATACCGGAAGCTCGAGTATAGGGCTAGGCATCGGAGCCTTTGGGTGAGTACTCGACACAGATATTGATACTATGGCTCCATGCTCCCTCTTCACAATAAGGAAGCCGGGCAGCGTGTAAAGACTCACTGCCCGGCTTCCTGATACCGGAAGTATTGGGCCAGGCATCGGAGCATTTCGGCGAGTACGAGTACTCTCCCAAATACCCGATATCGGCACCGATGCTAGTATCGGCGCATCCTTAGTTTTTTTAATTCTTCCCATAAGATTATATGTGCAACTACCTTATTGCATGCGTGTTATTTATTTTATAGATATCCAAACTGAGACTTCTGCTGGGCTCCGCCATCTCGGATGTCAGCAGCCCCAACAGATTGAAAGTAGTCACTCAAGTGACACTCTATTTCAGTATTTCCCTTCACTCCTCCCTTGGCTTCTGCCTAAAAGGTTATGTAGGGAGGTGAGGGACGGAGGAGCTTGGCCAGCACAGAGAGTAATTACACACTACCAGAAGAGGAGAGGGCTATGACATGTAAGGAGAGAGCTGGTCACTTCACTGAGCTGCCTGACACTCATTTGTTTTTTTTAAAGGGGATGATCTTTCAATTTGTCAAAGTCATGTCAGCGATGTCCTAGAGGCAGGCTCCGTTTTGTTTTTTTGGGTTTTTCCCGAGGAATGCTCTGGGTGTAGCTCCTTTACTATCGTCAGCCTCCCAAGAATGTGACAATGACACTCAGCAATCACAACTAACAAACACAAGATGTGTCTCCCCCGTCCCCTCCTCAGCTTGAAATTCCTTGACAGCGGCGTGTGAATTGTCCCTTCAAAGCCGACGCGCAGAGATGTCACCAGCACACCAGAAAGTTTCCTGGGCCACCGTCGCAAACATAGTTTTGGCATCAGAATTCATTTCTCGGGGTCCGCTGATACCATATCGCTGTATTATCGCACAATACCGCGTGATTAACACGTGCTATCGCAAAGCGCACCTGGCATGTGTTATCATGCACTGGGTGCATTGTGTTACCATTCATGTGAATGGGGGTAGCTCTATGTTCATTCATCTAAATGGCACAACGCACCTCCCGGCTGCCGCGTAATGCAGCGCAAGGTACCACAATACCATGCCTTCAAAAAAGTAGTGTATGTATAACTTTTTTTCACCACAACGCACAATATTTCAATACCAAGCATTGCACTGCGCTGCCCGAGAATTTGCTTGTCCACCAGAAGGTGCATTGGGGTGCCATTCAAATGGCAACGCAATGCACCCAGTGCATGGTAATGCATGCTGGTTGGACTGTGCGAAGGGTAAGTTAAACCCACCGTGTCATGAGATTAACGCAACGCCATGGTGTGAGTGGGCCCTAAAGGTGCAAGTGAATGATCACTTAAAGCGACCCTGCCAGCAAAACCTTCCCATCCCTGTCCCGGGTACCCTCTGGTGCTTACACTTATCTGCTCTCCTGCCACCGCTGTGTAAAAATCCTAAATGATTGGTATCAAGGATCATGCGTCACATCATCTGCCTCCATGCAATGCAGCACTTGGGGTCTAAGTGGCCCATTGTGGGCCCCGGTGCTGTCACAGTGTTGTGCTGTGCCATCCAGTGCATCACTGTGAAAATACTATAAATCTAATTTTCCATACAGGCTTTCTTATAGTGATTTTTTTTTCAGTCTAAAGCTGCCTTTGGAAGATTTTTCTTGTTCAGCCCCAGGGGCTGAATGGGGAAAAACACTTGATTCCCCCATTCATGCTAAGGAGCTGGTGCCCATGGCTGTCAGGACACTGGAACAGTGACTAGAGCTGATTGGCTGCAGTCACTGTCCGGCCAGCAATTGTCCACCCAGCTCCTTTGACAAAAGTTGATTGCCAAATGGACTTTTGTCGAGCCTGGCGGTGTCGGCAGGGCCACCCATGGATCCAATTTTGGCAGATTTAGCGGGAAAAAGTTCCATCTGCTGGCTGGATTAAGACAAAGCCCTTTACATGCCCCGCTCTGCAGAAGATCAGATGTTTGAATTGAGCTCAGTTTAGGCCTCATTCACACGAGAAACGGCCGGCACGTACAGCTGCGTGCACGGCTATATAGGGCAACTCCCGGGAAAGACAGATGCTGCGTGTGATTAGTACGCAGCCCCTGTTCTTCTCTATTGGAGTACGCACCCCATAGAGAAGCACAGGGGGGTACTAATCACACGCAGCACCTGTCCTTCCCGGGAGCTGCCCGATACGGCTGTGTACGCAGCATAGAGCTGTACGTGCCGGCCGATTCTCGTGTGAATGAGGCCTTAAAGATGTCTACCCCTTTACATGCCCCCCCTCCCTGCTTTCCAGCAAAGGTACAGCAGAGTCTCAGAATGTCTCTGGAAAGCGCGGGGTTTCTAAGTATAAGAAGCGGTGGCATCCTCCGAGCTGCCTGGCAGTGCTGCCAACAGCCAGTTGGCATTAGGAGGAATAAAAGGAGGTTTCCCACATTTTGTCCAAAAACACAAAACCTCTTTGAAGCTGAACTCTGGGCAAAGCTAAAAACACACGTGACTAATAATTCCATAAATGTACTAACTAGTGTAAGTACCTGATTTGATCTCAGCGCCGGCCTCTTGTAATTCTGCATCCTGCGGCACACTAGGAAAGGCAGGGTTAGGGATCTCAGCCAATAAGACTCAGCTGCATGCAAATGTACTGACAGTAAACATGCTGACAAGAGGTGACGGCGCAGTGATGACTTAATAGTGTGATGTTGCTGCTTTATAGTCCAATCAGCAGGCTGGAGGTTTGCTTTTGACCAAGCTGTGCTGCTGCATCAGTGCATGTTAAAGATCTGGCTGAGATGCCTAAATAGCAAGAGTGGCTGACCAGAATATAAATCCTTCGGCAGGTAAAACAGATCATATGTATACAGTACTTCAGTTCCAACATCAGAGCACTATGTAATAATTAAACCGTACTCCAAGGAGCTTACGTTTGAAATCTGATGGAAAATGAGCATAAGGTTTTTTGGGCCCATTCAAACTTATGTGACCCGCTGCGCTGCGTTAAGTTGCACGTTATTGATTGTTGCATTAAAGCAGCTCATTAATTATGAATGAGCTGCCAACGCACGGCATACAGACCAGAAACACACACAATCCTTTTATTTCCACCGTAGTGCACGACAACGCATTGCTCTTATGTTTCAATGCGCTGGCTTGCATTGGCTGCTACTCTATAGTGCAGTGGGTGCTATTCACAATGAATGGTACACAAACAGCATGCATATGTTTTAGGCTTGTTAGCTCACATCAGCGCGATATAGACTCCAGGGTTTCTATGGCCTTGGGGAGAAATGAG
Source organism: Nanorana parkeri (assembly GCF_000935625.1). Taxonomy (NCBI): domain Eukaryota; kingdom Metazoa; phylum Chordata; class Amphibia; order Anura; family Dicroglossidae; genus Nanorana; species Nanorana parkeri. The sequence continues at coordinate 1,504,639 of NW_017306484.1, forward strand.
ACAGGATAACCAGTCAGGTTCTGGTGTGTGGTGGAGGTGGGGAGGAATGAAGGAATCAAAAACCCAATTGGTACCTAATTAGGTTTTGCTGAATAAAAAGTAGGGATGCACCGATACCGTTTTTTTGGTATCGAGTACCGATATCTTTTTTCCGGTACTCGCCGATACTGAAAACTGATACCGGAAGTCCCATTAAGGAAGCTGGCTGGCGTGTAAATACTCACCGCCCGGCTTCCTGATTAGCTGGGAAGCTGGCTCCATGCTCGCTCGTCATTTGTTGACGAGGAAGCATGGAGCCCGCTATCTGGCCAATCAGGAAGCCGGGTGTCGTGCAATTACTTGCTGCCTAGCTTCCTGATACTGGAAGTTCCGGTATCGGAATAAGCATCAGGAGAATTTGGACGAGTACTTGCCCAAATACTAGTTATGGGCACCGATACTGCTATCGGTTTATCCCTAATGAAAAGTATACTTATATACATACTAAAATATATATATATATCAGTCTGCTCACCACACACTTTCCAACTCTGGTCCATACAGTTGTATCATCTCTGTTATAATAGTGCCACCTGCTGGTGACAGAAGGGTATTACCGCCATTAAAATACCTAACGGTCAAATTAACCCCTTCATGACTGAGGCCCTTTTTTCCATTTTTGCACCCATGTTATATTCCACATTTTAGGCCTGAAAATGACGTAAAACCCCCCAACATTATATATTTTCTGAATGCCAAGACCCTATAGAATAAAATGGTGGTAGTTGAAAAATGATCAACTTGACTCTTAATGTAATCAGTACAATCTCATATAAGTTTTCCAATCTGCACCGGCCTGGGCGGCTCAGCAGCCAATTGGCAGGCACCGGTGCTGTCACATGAGCGAGCTACAAGCTTCGCACACACACAATTACTGTGTTTTTTTTTCTTTGCTCTCAATAGAAAGACATCAAAGGGAAGCGTTAAACTGAACCTGCAAGCACATGTTTGCTTTATAGCTAACCTCCATAGAAAATAGTGCGTATATATTATTCAATATAAGAAATACGGAGATCAAAAATGCATATAAGGGATCTGTTTTACCTGCTAAAGAAATTGGATTTGTGTCCATTCAGTACTAAGACTTACACAGCTATAGCAGTCAACACTGCTGATGCTGGAGCAAGTCAGGCTGGGCCGGTGTGCACCTGTCATTCTCTCTAGTGCTGCTGTGATTGAGCGGTGTTATTGGGCTATGGAAGGTACTTGCACAGCTCAGCCCTATCTGCCAAGGGGGGGCTGATTTTTTTCGGTTGCAGATAAATAACACTTACAGGTCTTGTACCTCCCCCACCCTGTGTCTGGATAGTGAATGGAGAAGTAGCAAATTGATTGAAAACTCTTGGTCACTCTTCTCTCTCCTCCTATCAGCATGTTCTGTCTCTCCCAATCTGAGATCTGCTGTACAGAGTTTTGCAAAAGACTGATAGCAGGTCAGCATAAAGAATTTACACTGTTTGCATTTAAATATTAGGGATGCACCGATACTAGTATCGGTATCGGTGCTGAGTATTTGTCGAGTACTGGTACTCACCCAAATGCTCTGATGCCTAGCCCTATACTTCCGGTATCCTGAAAGCGCGCCATTACACGCTGCCCGGCTCCCTGACTGGACGTGAAGCCGGCTTCATGCTCCCTCGTCACTTGTGACGAGAGAGCATGGAGCCAGCTTCCTGGCCAATCAGGAAGCCGGGCAGCGTGTAATGACGTGCTGCCCAGTTTCCTGATTGGTCGGGAAGCTGGCCAATCAGGAACCCGGACGCCGTGTAACGACACGTCGCCCGGGCTTTCTGGTTGGCCGGGAAGACGGCTTCATGCTCTCTCGTCACCTCATGACGAGGGAGCATGGAGCTGGCTTCCTGGCAAATCAGGAAGCCGGGTGCCGTGTAATGATTGGCCAGAAAGCCGGCTCCATACTTCTCGTCACCTAGTGACGAGAAGCATGAGGACGGCTTCCCTGCTAATCAGGAAGCCAGGTGGCGAGTCATTACACGCCGCCTGGCTTCCTGAACGGGACATCAGGTACTCCTACTTGATACTGATGTACCATTATCGGTGCATCCCTATTTAAAACAATACATCTAATGATATATTAATGAATACAGAGCTGCATTAAAATGTCAGGTCTGCCGGGAGTTCAGCTTTAAAGATGAGCAAACTTTTGCCCGTGTCTCATTATTTCTTCTATAGCAATCGCAGCTCTAGAGCGAGCCACGGAATGCCGGAAAAGTACATCTGGCTCCGATGATCAATAGCCATTTCCCATAATGCAGCTACTTTACTGGATGTAATGCCAGACGCCTCGTTCCGACCGCTGAGCGGCAAATTACAGGGCTGGACGGAATGGCACGTCTACCTCTGAAAACTCCGCTTTGCAATTATCTCTGCGTGGCTGTCCTGGAGAATATCACCTGAAAAAGATGAAAAAGAAAAAACGATCACCAGAGGACATCCGAGTGCAAATGGAAACACACAGCTTAGGCCCCATTCACACTGAGCGACATGAAAATCGCGCAATTTTCCGCGCGATTTTATATGAGCGATATTGAGCGACTCGTCGCGCGACTTTTTCCTATTGGGCTGTATGCATTTAGGAGGAAAATCGCTCGAAAAAAGGGCCATGTAGGAGCGACAAGCTACAGCGACGAGCTACAAGCGATATTGAGCGACGAGATGTGAACAGCTCCATTGAAATGGATTGGAGAAGCTACATAGAGCGATATCAAACTTGGCTACGCCTATATCTCAATATATACTGATCACTCTGACACATGAACTATGAGGTGAGTGATTTCCACTCATCCTTATAGTTAGAGCCGACCTGTGACAAAGAAGCTGTCACAGGTCGGCTCTATTGATCGGGAAGTGAGCAGAAACATGCAGCCGATCAGCTCACTTCCCGATCATCTCCTTGCAGAGAGTGGTGACCATCAGTCACTGCTCCCCTCTCCAATCCTCCAGCGCTGAGTGGAGGAACAAACGGTGGACAGCTGGCTCCGCCTCTAGATAGGCAGAGCCAGCTGTCACTCACCCAGCTGGGTGGATCTCGACAGTATTGTCAGGATCCGTCCTGGCTGCGGTGCTCGGTATATTACGGGCGATAGCCCGCGATATACTGAGCTTTGAGTCACGGAAGGACATTAGTATATGTCCTCCCGTGACTTTTAAGAGAACTATGGGGAAAAACACTTATCCCATAGTTCTCATTTAAGCTGCCCGGCATTAAGTTAGGCATGCTGGGAAGAAAGGACTCCTTGTGTTGCCCATTTCAACCAATGAGCATCTCCCTTTCACTTTATTAGAAGCTTATTGGTGGAGAGCTGGACTCAAAGATACACAAGATCTGGTGTGATCCCCAGGTCCCAAGGGTATCCCATGGGCCCCCGAAGCAAGTGTGAAGAATTAGAGCTCCGCAAATATATAATTGGCCCAGAACAGTTTTATTACATTTGATAATGTTGTAAAGTAGTCACCGCTCCAAGCTCGCTCCCGGAATGGACTACAATCTCATGTTACATAGTTACATAGTTACATAGTATTTGAGGTTGAACATTTTTAAGATTCAACCCCTGAGTTCAGTGTCACTTTAATGACAGGTCGCTTTATTGGACACGCACAGCCAAATCACACCTACCACATCCATGTGTTGTTCGTCATGCTTACCCGTTTTGCTCAGTCTCGACTGGCCGATGCATTTTGTCCCGGTTCCCAAAGCAACGACTGTCAATGAAAAAACAAAGTTTTATATTTAGAGGACGTGAGATAAAGGTAAAGCATTGGAGTTTGTCTAACATGGGGCACTGCACCACCTGCTGAACAGTGAGAGTAATGTATAAAAACTGGAGCAAGGACAACTGAACCAAAAGCAGTAGAGGTTAGTAAAGCGACCAGATTGGATGGTCCATTAAGTTCTTTATCCAGGTATGACTAATGTTACCTGCTGTGGACATAGAAGAACAAGAATATGTGTCAGCAGCATACAATGGATCCCTAGGTATTGTTCAAACATTTATTGAAGAGACCACATTGCAGCGTTTCAAGGCCATGCAGCACCCATTCATCAGCCTTTGTCAACCAGGGTGCCTTCTGGCTTCATCTGGGTGCCTTGAAATTTTCTAACAGTTACATTTTCATGCCTCTGATTTGAAAGAAGAGAACTCTGGTGTAAAAGAGGGAAACTCTGATGTAAAGGGGAACTTCTGATATACAGAAGATCCCCAATTTGTGAGAGGAGGGACTCTGATGTGAAAGAGGGGAACTCTGATGTAAAGGGGAACTTCTGATATACAGAAGATCCCCTATTGTGAGAGGAGGGACTCTGATGTAAAAGTAGGAAGCTCCTGTAGTAAAGGGGACTCTGATGTGAAAGAGGGGAACTCTGATGTGAAGAAGGTCTCCTATCTGTTCTAAAAGTAGGAGGCCTCTCCTGTAAAGGGGATTCTGATGTGTAAGAGGGGAACTCTGATGAGAAGGGGGGCTTCGGATATGTAGAAGGTCTCCTAGTGCGAGAGGGGGACTCTCATGTAAAAGTAGGAAGCTCCTGCTGTAAAGGGGATTCTGATGTGTAAGAGGGGAACTCTGATGTGAAAGAGGGGGCTTCTGATATGAAGGTCTTCTATCTGTTCTAAAAGTAGGAGGCCTCTCCTGTAAAGGGGATTCTGATGTGTAAGAGGGGAACTTCGGATATGTAGAAGGTCTCCTAGTGCGAGAGGGGGACTTCATGTGAAAGTAGGAAGCTCCCGCTGTAAAGGGGACTCTGATGTGTAAGAGGGGAACTCTGATGAGAAGGGGGGCTTCGGATATGTAGAAGGTCTCCTAGTGCGAGAGGGGGACTCTCATGTAAAAGTAGGAAGCTCCCGCTGTAAAGGGGACTCTGATGTGTAAGATGGGAACTCTGATGTGAAGGGGGGCTTCGGATATGTAGAAGGTCTCCTAGTGCGAGAGGGGGACTCTCATGTAAAAGTAGGAAGCTCCCGCTGTAAAGGGGACTCTGATATGTAAGAGGGGAACTCTAATGTGAAGGGCGGCTTCTGATATAAAGAAGATCTCCTAGTGTGAGAGGGGGGACTCTGATGTAAAAGTAAGAGGCTCCTGCTGTAAATGGGACTCTTATGTGAAAGGTGGCACTCTGATTGTGCTCTTCTATGGGGTCCCCCCTTAAAATTCATACTAGACCCCTATCTGGGATAAGGGTTTGGTATGGATTTTGGAGGGACACCACATCATTTTTTACATTTACAGGTTTCCATTTTAGACTGGAGCACCTCAAGATTATGTTTACTTTTAAAGGGTGCCATGGCTGAAAAAAGGTTGAGAAATGCTGCTCTAGATGGACCTCTAGACCCGGGTCACTCCTACCATGATCCAAAAACAATAACGCACACACATTACAGAGCTTCTCTGCGTCCAAAGTCATCTAGTGCAATGTTTCTGGTGGTCTTCTAACCATCTTCCAATTCTCTTGTTCAGGATGAGCTGTGACCAGTGGAAGCAGGTGGAGAATCTGCTTCTACATCGTCCCCGCACAAACCTCGCCAGAGCTGAGCATGGCTGCGCTATCGTACATGTGCATGATGTCATCGAAGATGGAAGAAGGAAAATGCCCCCTCATGGGGCGCCAATTCATTGTCAGAAGTCAGGGTTCTGTCCGAGTTATATCTAACATTAGGATAACCCAGAGCCGGACAAATCCCAGGAGCCAGGTAGCCAATGCTCCTTACAAATGACAGCTGGCACCTAACCCTTGAGGTTTTCTCTAGTCGTTGTCTATAGAGCCGGCTCCTACAAAACAATTCCTGCTGGCTCCAGGATTGGATAGACTGGCTCCTGAATTCTATATGAATGTGCCCACCCCTGGGATAACCCAGCGTGGATACTATAAGGGGGATGTACCAAAACTCAAGCACAGAAAATCTCAAGCAGTTGCCCATGGCAACCAATCGGCTTCTCTCTTTCATTTTCAAATCCAACTTAAACTGAAGAGAGAAGCTGATTGGTTGCCCTGGGCAACTGCTCCAGATTCTGTTTTGATAAATCCCCCCCATATGTGTACACAAAAGTCATTATCAGGTCCAGATTAAATAAATGGCGCACGGGAGAGAAGGTGGAGACGTTTATAGATGGGGGAACGGTTGGGGAAGGTTTGGACATGTTGGGATAACAGCAGTCTGAACAGAGAAGAGAGAGCAAAGTGGAAAATAAGGAATCATAGGAGGGCTTTGGGGATGCTGTATGCGACTAAGCTTCATGCTACACCCTAAATATGGTTGTAACATGAAATATGGTCAAAAGAGTAAACTTAGACATTAGGTTCAGTACCAACGGCAGCTCAGCTGAAAAGTCAATCATACCACAGCTATAGCCTACAGAAAGAATGTGAAGCAGGAGTAAACTCTGCCCCACGCTACACACAACAAACAAATCCTAACAGGTTCTCTTTAACTCCATTCATACATAAAAAAAAAACCCACAAAGCACCTTTCTTGGTGCAGTCCTTCCCCTGTGCAGTCTCCACTTGTACGACCGCTGCCAGGAGGGTCCACTCTCTGTTCGTGTCCGGCTGGCCTTGCTTCGGTAACTTGGCCCGGTAATGGTTGTAGCACAATGCTGCAATTTCATTCGGAGTCCATGACCTGTGTCATCAGAGAAAAGGTCACATTATCTAGTGCCCAAAAAAAAAGAAAAAACGCCATCTTTTAAAGGAGAATTATGGGGTCAGGGCTTTTCCCCATAGTTCTCCTAAGGGTCACGGGAGGACACAAACAAGCGTTCTCCCGTTACACATAGCTCAGTATACCGCATGCTACAGCTCGCGGTATACTGAGATGCCGCAGCCGGAATGGATCCCGACATTGATGTCGAGATCCACCCAGCTGCGGGATTCACAGCTGGCTCTGTCTATACAGTGAAAATCCCTCTCCTCATTATTCTCCTTTAACCCTTTTACTGCCAGAGCCATTTTTGCAAATGGTTTTAAAATGCACATCTTAGGAATGAAGATTATTACTTAAATCCCCTAAACTTACATTTTCTGAAAGCAGAGACCCTGTAGAATAGATTGGAGGTCATTATCATTTGTAATGTCACAAGAGATTGGGGCAACTGTTTATCAAACCCAAATTGTCAGTAAAAAGTCACTTTAAATTATTTTTTGCACATAAACAATAAAATTCCCCATTTTTTTTGGTAAAATATAAAAGGTGGGATTCCTTCAAGTAAATAGATACCAAAGAGGTCAAACCTCAAAACTTGTGAAATGGAGAAATACTGCAGTGCAGAAAGTTTCCCATAGGTTTAGCTTTAAAAGCTTTCAGCTCATCAGTTTAATGTTAAAGAAGCGCTCCTGGCAATTGAAAACGTAACCCTTGCAGTTGGGCTACCAGCGCACTGTAAGGGTTAACTGCTCGTTTTGGCCTAGGGACTGGATAAAAGAAGATATGCTCACCTGATCCTCGGTCCTTCGATTGCCTGGAGTTCTTCTTTAACAATAAATGGTGGTCCTTGAATGGGGGGGGCAGATTCAGGGACCGGTGGAGGTGATCGGACTGCTATACAGGCACCCAAATCACTTCAGATAGAAAGCGGACAGTTGGTCATTCTCTCTACAGGCACCCAACAGGGGTAGCTGTGTCTGGGATGCATGGAGGAAGGGGGTCAGACATTTGGGGGGTGGCATGTTCGAAGGCCTGTGGAGGTAATTGGGTGGCTATACAGGAACCCAAATCACTTCCAATAGAAAGATGACAGCTGGTTATTCACTCTGCTGACACCTGCCCAGAGGCATCCCAGTTACCGAAGAGGGACAGTGGAGCCCGGGATACATGGTGGAGGGAGGTCGGACAGTTGGGGGGGGGGG
>NW_017306484.1:1512550-1527978 GCF_000935625.1 Nanorana parkeri
GGGGGGGGGCGCGGCATGTCCTGGTGGCTATACAAATTACTTCCAATAGAAAGCTGACAATTGGCTTTATAAGGGTAAACAAGCTCCCGATTGCTTAAGCAAGTCTGCATGTGCTGCCGCCGCCATTGTAAGCTTTATGGCAGTGACAGCAGCGAAAGGATGAAAGGCCGACTCCAACCAAACCATATACCGTGTTTCCCCGATAATAAGACACTGTCTTATATTTGTTTTGGCTCAAAAAAACACACTTGTTCTTATTTTCGGGGTAGGTCTTATTTTTTTAATGTATAACAATCCAAAGTTAACGCAAATCCAAATTAAATAATCCAAAATGCCAAAGTCAAGAATAGGGTGATCAGGGCAATCAGGGGTGCCGTCCCTTTCCAAGAGCAATTTGTTAACCAATCCCTGGCCAGAAATGAGCGAAGCGAGCTTTCACTATCGATTCATCACAGGCGGAGTGCATTTGGTATCACTCCGCTAGGAGCCGGCGCTATAGAAGAAACATCGGCTTATGTGGCTCTGCTCCCTGCGTTGCCGCCTCGCTTCCTCTAGCGCTGGCTTCGTTGGCACCGCTGATTCTCTCCCGCGGCTCTTCAAGTTCTCCCTTTTGCCACCACCGGCCCTGGGAATGGTCACAACTAGGTCTTATTTTCGGGGTAGGTCTTATATTTTAGCAATTCCCAAAAATAGTACTAGGTCTTATTTTCAGGGTAGGTCTTATTTTCGGGGAAACAGGGTAGTTCAGTAGTATTCTCAGGGACTCCAACGACGGGATATCCCCCCCAGAATTCCAAAATGATGATGTCACACTCCTTCAGTGATGTCCTATAATAAACAAATGATTGAAGGATTGCGGATAGACAGGTTGGTACAAACCAATGTTGGGAAATTCCCCCAGGTGGTCCTATAATAAACAAATGACTGAAGGATTGCGGATAGACAGGTTGGTACAAACCAATGTTGGGAAATTCCCCCAGGTGGTCCTATAATAAACAAATGACTGAAGGATTGCGGATAGACAGGTTGGTACAAACCAATGTTGGGAAATTCCCCCAGGTGGTCCTATAATAAACAAATGACTGAAGGATTGCGGATTGATAAGTTGGTACAAACCAATGTTGGGAAATTCCCCCAGGGTGGTCTATAAGAGATCAAAGAACAGCTTATCCTGCCCATCACTGACCACCCAGACCGGAAATATCAGTTTTATCTGGAATTTCTCTTTAACCACTTCCCGTACAGAGCTAATTTTTAATTGTTGCACAAGATGATAAAATCTGAATTTTTGGCTTGAAAACAGCTTAAAAACCCTTAATGATATATTTTCTGAAAGCAGAGGCCCTGCAGAATAAAAAAGAGGGGGCTGCCAGCTATCTATGTATGGCCCAATACAGGCCAGGAAAGCCTGTGGTGTTAAAGCTAAACTCCGGGATAAGCTAATATTGTCTTAATGTCATGTGCTTTCTTTATGTGTTGTGTCTATTTCTTCCAGATCTGTGCAGTAATCCAGTGGGAAACGTGGAGCTTCCTGTCATAAAGACCAGTTGCTGCTGCTCTTATTCCTTGAGCAGGGTGACTGGTCTTGTCTATGCCCCTTCTTGTAGTTTTCTGCAAGAAGCCTGTAGTGGGAGGGGCCTGCTGGGTCCCTCCCACAGCTCTGCCCTCAGCACAGTGATGATGTCACTGCTACTGTAACAAGTTAATATCTGGGTTTGGAAAGGCATTTTGTGTATACAACGTGGATTCATATGCTTTGTGACTACTGAGGAATATATTTAAATGAAAGCTTCTGTGGCCTGAGTTCAACTTTAAATCCTGCCATGCTGGAACTTGTAGTGCCTCTAGAGCTGCGGCGGGGACCGCTGTCCCTGTATGGCCCAGTGCAAGCCAGGACAATATATGGTGTTACAACCTGCCATGCTGGGACAAAATAGCTCTCCTTATATAGCCCAGAGCAAGTGCAGGCATCCTGAGGCACTACAGCTGCCCTGGCATGCTTGTAGTTGTAGCTTTATCTGCTTCCATTCATTACCCAGACATGCTGCTCCAAGGCTCGTCGCCTTCCTGATTACGTCACCCTCGGCCTGACACGCTCAAGTATTTCCGGAAAACTGAAGGCCAGCGTCTGCTAACCTCTCACAAGAGAAGCTTGAAGTGGCCTTTCCACCATTATCAAAGCGTATCCGCTATACCGACTTGAGAAACGGAAAGTAAAAGAATAGCGGGCGAGGTGAGTGATGAATTCTGGGAAATGTAGTGCAGGTTGTGGATATGACTCACGGAGTGAAGGCCGCACAGGACTACAACTCCCATAACGCACAGCGCTGCTCGGCTACAGCGGTCACATGGTTTCTGCAGCTACAGAGTTAACTGCATCCAAATGATTAACGTGTTATCAAAAATGTTTATACACAAGCACACCTTCAATTTCCGTCTATATATGATTATTTTACTAGATCCCTGTATTTATATAGCAGTGCAATATAATAAACCAGTCCCTAGCTACAAAGGAGTTTACAATCTAATGCTCTTCCTCCACTTCCAACCAATACTACTAGCTACTATGCACTTTAGCAATTAAAGTAGAACTGAAGCCAAAACTTGTATTTTTTAAAAAGTTTTGGATAGAGTAAGGCAAGGTTATAACCCCTCATTTTTATTTATATTTTGCCATCTGTGGCTCACTGGGGAGATTTCCCGTCACTTCCTGTCTGATAGCTACAAGAAGTGAGAGGAAATCCTTCCAAAGAGAGGAAAATCCCTGGTGATCAGCAGGGTCACCAGAACTAGTGTCCCCATTGGAAGATCAGTGAGCAAAGTGTCACCAGCACACCAGACAAAATGGTGTGACGCAACAATCTGCCGGCCGCAGTATTGAACAATGTGGTCCTATGATTTGTGCCCCCACACAGGAACATTGCTTTGGGCTCACATATACTGATTTACTATTTGTTATGTATGATTTGGATACATGTATTTAAATATTATGGCATTGCAGGGGTTGGGAGCTGGTGCTTTTACTGCTTTGCTATTGGGGTAAGATATCTGATGGATGTATATATATTGTTGATTAATTTTTGTACTTGTGTCATACTGAACCTGATGAAGGGAACCCTGCGTGGCCCCGAAACATTGCTACAATGTGACAACATGCGTCAATAAAGGGCGATCACTTGACCATTGTTTCTGGTGACACTTTGCTGCCTCAGTGATTCCAGCTGTGCCATCTGCGGTCATTGCAGCACCCATCTCCAGGGGTTCCCGGTAAGGAATGCAGCGGGACACCTACAGGATCCCATTAGAAGCAGTGGCGTCACAAGGGCGGTGAGGCCCACACACAGGTGACACCATTGGAGGGGTGACACCAAAAGGACCGACAGTCATTTTGGTGTCACCCCCTCTGAAAAGTCGGGCTCTCGGTCCATGAGTTTCAGGAGAGAGGAGGGAACCCGGCGTACGTCCCTTCCTTTCTCTGCCAGCGTCCATCACCAAGATGACAGCCGGCAGGTATGACAAAGATAGCCGCGCATGCGCGATTACATCATGGCAGGGTGTCACCCAGTATCTGCTCCAGGTGACACCCGGCCTTGGGACACCCCTGATTGGAAGGTTTCTCATCTATAAAAGTTTTGCCTTCAGTTGCACTTCATGAAAGCTTAATGCACACGAAGCTTTCAGGCCTGGGTGCGGATTGCTGCAGCAGGAATCACTGGTGGCGATGTTCCGCTGTGGCCACTCAGCCTGGACAAAGCAATGACAGACAGCGGCCACAGCAGTCTGCCCGTGTTCAGAGCGACTTACTTGTGGTTAGAGACAGGTAATCACCCGCAATCAATATGAAATTCAAAATTTAGCAATTTTGTGACCCAGTGACGTCATCACTGGGTCCATCTGCTGCTCTTTGCATTTGGTGGGAGGGACTGGCAGGCTCCTGTAAATCTCACAGCATTCTGCCTTGGATTGCATTTATATGAAAGAACACATCCCCAGCATAGCATTGAACGCACGTGTCAGACTTTAGCTATGCACTCTACTTATCAATTGCTTGAGCATGCATGCAGAGGGATTGGGAAGAGTTGTTCTTTCCCATTAAGCGCAACAATAAAATGACTGATGGCAGAGAAAGTAAATAGCTCTGAGAGACAGGCAAGGACAGTACAGATTAGGAAGAGGAGAGGAGGACTGATCAAGATTGAAGCCGTTTATGCAGGAAATGAAGTGGGGAGGGGTTCAAGATAGCTGCTGCAGGTTTAAAGGGTTATACTGAGAAGATGCAGGTTTGAAGGTAATTTACAGTAATGCGTACTAGTAGTAGGAGGTCCTCTCCTGTGTTACAACTGATTACTCTCAATTGCCTGCAAAAGGTTAGGCCGGAGTACACCTATATAGCTTTGTGTTTGGTCATAAACAATTTAGCATTGTGTGATCATTAACGATCAGCAGCAGCAACATGTGATCATCTAGATCAGGGGTAGCCAAACTCCGGCCCTCCAGCTTTGGTGACACTACAAATCCCTTGATGCATCTTTCTCCGGCAGTCATGTCTGTGGCTGTGAGAAGCTTGCAATGCCTCATGGGATTTGTAGTTCCACCACAGCTGGAGGGCCGGAGTTTGGCTACCCCTGATCTAGATAATGGGTAGGCAACCTCGGCTCTCAAACTCTGGTGAAACTACAAATCCCATGCGGCAATGCAAGACTGAAGAAAAAGTTAAAGAGAAGAAAGAAATACTGCCAGCAACATAGGTTTGTCTTTTGCAATGCAGAGGTGAAGAAAAGATGTCCTTCCTCCTAGAACACAAGCAAAAAAAACTGAGGCATGCTGGTAGTAGGAGGGCTTATCCTGGGCTGGCTTGTTTTTTGTTTGCCAGTGTCCAATTTTCCTGTAGGTGGCAGTATAACTTGGAACGCAATATACTTCCTGTATCCCTTAGGGCAGGGGTGCCCACAAGGTTGATCGCGATCTACCAGTCGATCGCGTAGCGATCACTGGTAGATCGCCATGTCCTCTCCTCCCGTCGCTTCTCTGGATCCCCGCTGCTCTCCCCAGTGGGGATCCGAGAAGTAAAGGAACCAGCGGCGGGGGAGGGCGGAGGACGGAGCCGCTGTCACTAACTAATGCAGAGCAGTGAGGAGAGAGAGACGCTCGGCCAGGATCTGACAGCCGGCGCCTCTCCCTCCCTCACTGCTCGTCCGTTCTGTCACAGCGCCCCCTTCCTCTCCATTGTATAAATTATTGGAAACAGCCAATCGGACCGCAGCAACTGTCCTTCCCAGGAGCTGCCTGATACGGCCGTGCACGCAGCTGTACGTGGCGGCCGATTCTCGTGTGAATGAGGCCTTGAGAGGCCCAATTTCTCCAACTCCAGGGCTAAGCCCCACAACTGCCATTCCCCTTGTCTAATGAGAGCACCTCATAGCCAATATGGCCAATCTGGTTGGACAGAAGAATGGCAGTTGAGCAAAACGGTCTTTTAATCAGGGATCTAGATAAGCATAATATATTGTGCCTCTCCCCGCCCTCCATTACCACCACACACACACCCCAATAAGACCATTCCAGACGTGGAACATTTTCATAATTTATTTTCAGTATAAAGTAGAATGAGCTGCATCTAGGTGCAGACAGAGCCACAGACAAAAACACCCTAAAAGCAGATAAAATGAGGTTACACAGATGTTCCAGAGCTCTGGCTGGGTGCCGGGTCTTTCTTATTGTCTTCTGGCTTCATGGCAGGGAACAGGAGCACCTCCTGGAAGAATGGACAGGTGGATATTAGATAACTGGGAACAGAACAAGCCCACAAACCATCCAAGTGTTCCATCAAATCCTACGTACCTTGATGTTGTTAGAGTCGGTCAAGAACATGGTAAGGCGGTCAATGCCCATTCCCCAACCAGCTGTAGGGGGCAGCCCATACTCCAGAGCAGTGCAGAAGTTTTCATCGATAAACATGGCCTCGTCATCACCCTCTGCTTTGGCCTGGAATACAGCCAAAGAGAACAGTTTGTATCAGATTTGAACATCTTTATGTTGGCATAAAAATACATTGGGATCTCTCTTTAAGAGGTAGTATCTGTGGCTGGGCAAAGGGTATTCTGTGCTGGTCTGTACAGCCTATACCCAGGGCCGGATTTCCCACAAGGCCGAGGCTAGGCCTTGGGGCAGCAGGGAGTAGAGGGGCAGCAGGGGTGTGGAATTCCTATCTCCCGATGCCCGGGACATGTAGTTCCGGATGCCAGGTGGGTAGGTGTTTTCTAGATTTAGCCCGGCTTTGGGCAAGCAGAGCTAAATGTGAAGCGAGGAAGCCGCCGCTTGTTATGTACAAGTGATCCCAGCGATGTCACCGAGATCACTTGTATGCAATCTGCAGGTCTGCCATTCTCCATCGGGGGGGGGGGGGGGTGGTTGTGGGGGTAGGGGGGCGCATTGAGGAACCTGGCCTTGGGGCAGCAGCCTATACCCCACAGCACAATCAATGGAAAAATTAATAACAATAGGACCTTCAAATGTCACCCAGCCATTTAAAGGGTAATTCCACCTCCCAGGCAAATTTGGGAAAGTTGAATTACCCCCAATCTGTGCGGCCGCCCAGATCACTTGTAGCAACCTGCATGTGTGACTACGTACTTTACTGCAAGTACAGAAAAATATCTTTTTAGCTTAAAATGGGCTTTCAGGTGTGGTCCATTGCGTTCGCATGTGTTTTTGATGCGTTCCAGACCAGAAAAAAATGAGACAAGCAGTATTTTTTTTTTTGCCTGGTCCGGAACAGACAGCGTTGGTGTGAACAGAGCCCAGAAATACCATAGGGATACATTGGGATGCTTTTTTTGGTCGGGGAAACAAACTGTTCTGGTCTGGACATGATACGGACATGGTGCGAACAAGCCCCAAGGACTGGTACGCTGCAACATGCTACAGTTTGGGCTTTGGTAATAGATATACTTTAATAAATGTCAATCTAGCTTATGTTCCATCAGGAATTTTTCCTCTGCGAGTCACTTTTTACCTTAGATTGATCTTCAAACAGCTCCCTCTGCCGGATAGGGTCGTTCATTTCAGTGTAGGCATTGCAAATCTCTTTCTTCATAATGAATAGCTCAAATCTTTCCGTCAGCCCCTTTTCTGACCGGTGCCTGGCACACAAGAACAATGTCACATTAGGGTCACCAGTAGAGAAAACAATCCATTATCAAAAGGGAAAAGTTCCAGAAAAGATCAGGTCAGAATCCTACCATTTGGCAAGAGGGCTCATGATTTGAGGATGGTCAATAATAAAAGTTGGATTAATGCATGTGACCTCCAGGAATTCACCGACCAACTGAAACACACAAAGAAACATGGTAAAGAATTGAAATTTTTTAAGATATAAGAGTGGGTCCAACTGGTATCAATCTAAGCACCTCCAAGCACCCTCCATCCAATCTTTAATCCCAACTGCTAATAAAAGCTGCATCTTACCTCCCAGCAGCTCCAGGCTCCCTCCAGCTACCAGTACCCAACCACAGCCACTACGGCAAGAAACATGGACAGGATTTGTGTTTTGCGACAGTGCCCCTGTGGCCTGGCCGGGGTGACAGTGCCCCTGTGGCCTGCCAGTGTGACAGTGCCCCTGTGGCCTGCCAGTGCCCCTGTGGCCTGCCAGTGTGACAGTGCCCCTGTGGCCTGCCAGTGTGACAGTGCCCCTGTGGCCTGCCAGTGTGACAGTGCCCCTGTGGCCTGCCAGTGTGACAGTGCCCCTGTGGCCTGCCAGTGTGACAGTGCCCCTGTGGCCTGCCAGTGTGACAGTGCCCCTGTGGCCTGCCAGTGTGACAGTGCCCCTGTGGCCTGCCAGTGTGACAGTGCCCCTGTGGCCTGCCAGTGTGACAGTGCCCCTGTAGCCTGCCAGTGTGACAGTGCCCCTGTAGCCTGCCAGTGTGACAGTGCCCCTGTAGCCTGCCAGTGTGACAGTGCCCCTGTAGCCTGCCAGTGTGACAGTGCCCCTGTAGCCTGCCAGTGTGACAGTGCCCCTGTAGCCTGCCAGTGTGACAGTGCCCCTGTAGCCTGCCAGTGTGACAGTGCCCCTGTAGCCTGCCAGTGTGACAGTGCCCCTGTAGCCTGCCAGTGTGACAGTGCCCCGACGACACGTCACAGCCATAGACCAAATAATTATTCGGCTGGGATCAGCATAGTGGCCATGTTTGTTTAATAATGAATATGACACATTAGAGCAGCTTTTCTCAACCAGGGTGCATCCCGGGGTGCCTTCTGGCTTTTTCAAGGGGTGTCTTCAAATTTTTGCTAAGAGAGGGAGGAGGTTGAAGTCTTACATGAAGGGGTCTTGTGATGGACAGAAGGGGCAGAGGGGAAGAAACTTTATATCTTTCATGCTTTTAAAAGGTGCAGTGACTGAAAAAAAGAGAAAACAAGGTTGAGAAACACTGCATTCGATTATAATTGGTTGGGAGGGTAACAAAAATAACTTCTAAACCAAGCAGCTTCCGGTGTTGCGGCAGCCTTGGTCTGGCTCTGATAAAGTCTAGGAACCGATGGCTCCTGGGTTTACTGAAAGCAAAGGGCATTAACCGTTCTACATCAGGGAGGGCATGTCGGGGCTTTCCACTATTTGTTGAAGGGAAAAATCTCCCAAGTCCGGACAAAGCAGTCTTCAGGCCAATCTGGTGACCTTGTAGTTCCTCCTCTGTTGGGTGAGGGAGGTCCTTACTCCAGCACTGAACAGAGTTTACAAAATTTGTGGGACCCCATTCAGTGCAATTATACTTTGAGCCCAAGTTTTTGCGATGATGTACCCCCAGGGAAGAAATTATGTATACTTGTATGGAATGGCAATGTGTCACTAAATGGACTTTTGCTAATTACTCTTATGGTGTGCTGGTGACATCATTTCTTCTCTGTGCCGTCTGTGGTCACTACAAGCACCCACCTGTTTGCACGGGTTTTTCTGATGTTCCGGTAAGGAGTGCAGCAAGGCTTCTGGTTTTTAGATGTACCCCCAGGGGGGACAATCCCTGTCAGCTTAGGCTCACAGGAAGAGGGGTTAATTGATGCTGGCAAAATCTAGTGGCAGAGAGGATCTTATGCAGAAGGTGAGTATTGCAGTAAAAAACAAAACAAAAAAAACAGCTTTTCTGTTTTTAAGTTGAGCTATTCTTTTTCTTTTTTTTAAGCTGGAATTCTGTTTTAAGCAAATGTATTGATCCAGCACTAGACAATGTTCCTCCTTCTGGGACCCTTTTCCAGCCATGGTGCAACAAAGATCTTCAACAGCCAAAACACTGCTGTGGGCTGGGTAAACTCCTTTGAAATTATACATTGAGGGGAATTTATCAAAACTGGAGCAGACAAAATCTGGAGCAGATGTACATGGCAACCAATCAGCTTCTCTGTATCATTTTCAAATCTTAACTGAACAAACTGAAGAGAGAAGCTGATTGGTTGCCATGCACATCAGCTCCAGTTTTTGTCTGCTCCAGTTCTGATAAATTCCCCCCCCCCATTATGTTTTGTCATCGTTTTAATCTTTGCTAGTACTCCAATATGATCAGGCATAGTAGAAACCTTACCTTGTCAAGTAGCCTTGCGGTGGTCCTCGGAGCTGGGCATTCAACTTCCTTCTCCGCACAGATTTCATCTAGCATCTTACGGGTCGCTGGAATTAAAAACAAATAACTGATCAATACCAAAGTCCAGTAAGAAAGGAAAATATGACAGTAAACTCAAATGCGGCATCCTAAAGCAAAAGAAATGCAGTTTATAACAAAATTATCAAAACTTCATTAACAGTATACCTTTAAAAAGGGCAACTCTGGGCAAGGCTATAGACCGCCGTTCAAATACTTACAAGTAAAGGAGGGAATAAAATGGCAAGAAAAGCCCCTTGCAGTTTGTGTGTCTGCTTGCTGCATCTAACAAAGAGGCTTTGGACCCCCCAGAGGCCCTAAAGTGGACTATGATTTGATTATAATATGGATGCTGCAGCAGAGCTCATAAATGCATGGAAATATCCTGTTGCCCTGGTCATTTGGTAGATCTTTCCAATCCTTAATAACATTCACAATAAGCAGACCAGGAGTTCCAACTTTGCTAGGACTTCATTTTTGCTGCCTACCTGTTCCAGGTCAAATAACTAAACATTCCTATCCTTAAAGTGATAAAGGCTAGAGTCCCCCCCGACGTGCTAAAGTAAGGACTTAGCATAAATGATGCCTCTTAATCCGAAATTCTTCTCTCCTGTATTTTTCAGCTGTCCCTCCAGCACTGGTGCGGGTTTCTGATCAAGCGCTGACTCCTCTGTCCTCCTCTTCGCTCATGTCCCACGGTGTCTACGCGGGTGCACGCTGCTCCATACACTTACCTTGTGTCTCTCCTCCTCTCCTGGCCGAACATCTGAACTGTGCATGCGCCCGCCCAAAGATCCTTTGCGGCCAGCCGAGGACTTTTCAGATGTTCAGATGCTCCGCAAAAGGTTTTTTTTATCGTTTTGCATACATCTACTGCTTGCTAGCAGTAGATATATGCAAAAAAATGAGGGTTTAGAGTAGTAATAAAGTTAAAAATATGCATTTCTATTCCCAATAGATGAACTTGGATGTTAACCTCTGAATTAGATTTCTTGCAGCAAATACAGCAGCAGAGGGGCATAGAGACCACTGCTTCCACGGAGACAGAAAGGGACCTTCTCCACACCATGCTGGTAGGGGACAGAATTTTCAGCTAAGGCTATGGATATCATTTTAAAAAAAAAAATGGACTGCAGGACATTGAACACTTTTTGTAATGTATTTAGCTCATTTAAAAATGAAAGTACAGGAGGGCTTTAATATTAAAATCAGTTTTAGCTTCCATTACCTTCAGTCTCAAACTGGTCTGTTGGAGGGAGTTTCTTTCCCAGGACTTTCTCCAGTTCGTGCACCATGCTGATTCTTTTGAATGGTGGAGTAAAGTCTATTTCTTGGCCAGGTCCGTCAGGTCCTTCAGGGTGATACGTGATTTTGTAGCAACCATGTATGTGTTTAACCATCCCTGCAAGAGAAGCACAATAGAATTATTTCCTCCGAATTCCAAAACATTTAAATCTTAAGTTGTGATTCCTTTTGTTTTATACTTTTGTTCCAATACACCAACATGTGCGGATCCACTGATGCCGAGTTATATGTTGCTTCTAAAGCTGCAGAGCGAGGGATCCACGGTTAAGCGGCGACTGCCAAGAGGAAACAGACGTCCGAGAAAGGATCTAGAGCGGACTGCTGACCGCAATACAGGAGACTGTCAAGTTGACCTTCACCCATGTGGTCAACGTGGCTCTGTTGAAGTATAATACTGTGGCTTTGCGATTAGCAAAGTGCACATAGGCAATGGAGACAAGACACTGGCGCTGGAGTCTATCCTTAGCAGCCTCACTGATGTCAGTGTGAGCTCAGGAGTACAGTGGGAGCTGTACTACCCAGGTAGAATAAAGGGCTTCAACAAGAATAAAGAACACTTCACAAAACTACACTATAGATGTAAACTACTATAAAGAACTCAAATTATGAAAAGCACGGTGGCCTTGAATAAAAACTAACAGGGCTAGTTACAAAAGGGTGAAGAGTTTGGAGAAGGCAGGAGAAGTGAACAATCTAGGGCAACATAGCTGAACTGGAAAGTGAGCTGAACTGAAAACTATTTCCAAATCAGCTATGTTGTCCTAGATTGTTCACTTCTCCTGCCTTCTCCAAACTCTTCACCCTTTTGTGAATAACCCTGCAAGTGTCTGCTGAATATACTAAGGCAAAGTCTTACCTGACAGCAGCTTCTCAGTGATTTCCATGAGGTCGTGATAATCTGCATAGGCCATGTAAAATTCACAGGTCGTGAACTCGGGGTTGTGAGTCAAGTCAATTCCTTCATTTCTAAACTGCCTGCCCACTTCGTATACACGGTCAATGCCACCGACCACCAGCATCTGTAGGAAACATTTGATAATTGTAATACATTAGCACTGGTAAAAGCCACCTTAGTAAAATCCTGGTTTACGCTTTAGTTTGTTGTTATTTGCCCCTTTGAACATCAGAGTTTAGGCAGGTTTGCTGCCAGATAATGACAGGCAGGTAGACTCCTGCCCATACTCGATAGTGATCGGACCCACCAATCCTTTTCTCTAGTAAACCATGTAATAGACTAAAGTTAAGCAAACCTGTCAGTACCCCAAGGCCTTACATTCATGGGCTGCAAGTTAAAATAGGCTTTACAGAAGGCTCCAAGCTGTTTTGGGGTTTTTTCAGGGGTGTACTGAAATACTTTAAAAACAAGCTTCTAATTGGCTTTAGCACCACTTCAAACTTGCCACTATTAACAAGTTGGACACTTGCTGGCAAATCGCTATCCCCTAATCCTTCCTTTTTGGCATATCATGAAGAGTGGCCTTACTGGCCAAAAGGAACATGAGACAGGTATCAGTGCCAGCAATCAACATTTCCAGTAATTTTTGGGACATCTGCTGGAGCCTGTGCAGTACCAAAGGAAAATGACAGGGGTATTTCAAGACATAAATGCACATGAAGAGGTTGATGTATACAACAATACCACATTCAGTGAATCTGTACATAAACTCTGTGACCCATCCTGTTTCACCCCACACCTCTAGCTCTGGGAACATGTTATGCTTACCTTGTGATAGAGCTCAGGAGCGATCCTCATATACAGGTCCATGTCCAGCTCATTGTGATGTGTGATGAAAGGTTTGGCAACAGCACCTCCTGGAATAATGTTCATCATTGGAGTTTCAATCTATCAACAGAAACACATAGAATGCAAAGTTGCTCATAATACATGGTCTATCCCAGGGATGCACCGAAACCGTTTTTTTGGTATCGAGTACCGATATTTTTTTCCGTTATTCGCCGATACCGAAAGTCCCATTAAGGAAGCCAGGCGGCATGTAATGACTCGCCACCTGGCTTCCTGAATAGCCGGGAAGCCAGGCGGTGTGTAAAGACGCTCCACCCGGCTTCCCGATTAGCAGGGAAGACGTTCCCATGCTTCTCATCACTAGATAACGAGAAAGCATGGAGCCGGCTTTCTTGGCAATCAGGAAGCTGGGCGTCTTGTAATGACGCGGCGTCCTGCTTCCTGATTGGCCGGGAAGCCAGATCCATGCCGGGCAAATCAGAGCCGGGCGCCCGCCATTACACAGCGCCTGACTTCCTGGCCAGTCATATAGTCCAGCCTATACAAAGAAGAGGACTCTATAGTATAAAGGATGTAGAGAGGATAGCTATGTGTATTGGAGGTGCCATTTCACTGCTAGCATGGACACTAAGAGTTGCATTGTGTACAGTGGGGGTTGGATATAGAGGGAAGACCAATGGGTGTGTTGGTGGTGGGGTCTCACTGGCCTGAAGGCTGAATCACTCACGTGTGAAAATGGCACATAGGTTAAACATGATGTAGAAGATGAGATTAGTTACCTCAAGGAACCCCAAGTCATCCAGGAACCTGCGCAGGTAGGTAATAATTTTTGATCTGGTGATAAACTTTTGACGTACATAGTCGTTGAGAATAAGATCCAAGTAACGCTGTCGGAATCTGGTTTCCTGCAAGACAAGCAAAGAAAAACTGATGATCATGTATGGTGAAAGCCTTGAACCTGAACATTCAGGCCTCCATCAATGGCTGAGTACACCTTTTTGAAATGGCAAGTAACTCTGGGCAATAGAAAATCATCAGTGAACAAAGCAGGTTAAAAAAAACACAGTCACACAGTATACTGCAAACTATGACATGTTTATTAAAACAGAACGGTGTGATGTACCTTGTCTTTTAGACCAAAGTGCAGGTGCGGCAGCATGTGCAGACAAGGCGACAGCAGCGTCATCTCCTTAGGGATGATACTGAGCTCTCCCTTCTTGGTTTTCCCAGGGTTCCCTCTAATTCCGATAATGTCTCCTCGGCGCAGCTTGTTATTTATTGCCATAAACTCTTCTTCGGATTTGTAGAATCTGTTGGGTTGGGGATGATATGATCATTACACAGTATGAACCGGTTTTGAGTCATTAAATATTTTCAACAGCTTGTGCAAGTCGTTGAAAGGCCATACATAAGTATAAAACACATGCAGGATATTGCTAATCATTCCCATGGCAATGACTAATGAAATCCCTTTATACAAGATCTACAAAGCTCTTCCACTAGCTTCACATCTTGTTTTTATTCAAGACATCAGTCAAATCACAAGAACAGTGAGCTTCCCCAGGAATGACAGATTAAACAAAGGCTGACATTTTGTTGGGTTTAGTTTCCAATCTGTTCACTGAATGTGTTACAGACTAGAGAGAAAAGCCAGTTAAAGTGCATCGAAATCCTCATATTCAATTTGCTGAGATGCCGCCTCTTTGCTCCTACCCAGCCAGATGGGTCAAATATGCGTTTCCTGGAAAGCATGCAGTGTTTCCTCCGGCTGGCTCATGCATCCGGTAATGACATATGAGCCAGTGAGAGGAACTCCTGCATGTGTTGATGGAAACCGGTATTCAACAAATACGGCCGGTCGAATACTTGCCTCTTCTTCTCTGCTGCCCGACCACTGCAACAAATGGGCTGCTAGAAAGACAAGTACATTGCCTCTTCTATCTGGGGTATTCTTTAACATGCAAAGAGACCCTGTGTGTCACTTTAAATATTAGCTTAGGTAGGAATTATTTTATGCCTATCTCTCTGAAAAAAAATATCATACATTCAGGCTTCCCAACACTTCCTGCATATGTGTGATAATGCTGCCACTCTATGCCCTGCATGAAATTGTACTGTTGTCATTAGACGCACGTTTCCACTGTGACCGCCATTACCCATTTGCAAGACTGCTCCAGCCGAAGCACCGCAATTACTTTTTACATGTAAAACACTTACTTAGAATTGGCCATCACTTGCAGCTTCACAGCTTCACCTCGTAGATCATAAAAGATCAGCTTGGCTCCAGAAATACGCTTGGCATGGATCCTGCCTATAAACAAGGAGCAGGATACAGATGTCATCCTATACACCGAACAGTTCACCAGCCAAAAGTATATATTGGCGTTGAACGCGCTACAAAACGGAAAGGTGTGAACCAGGCCTTAAACATTATTGGGGACTTGGGTTAGCATAGTTTTATATAAATTCTTCACTGAACTGAAAATCTTTTCCTGGATATATTATTAAAGAGGGTCTACAGCTAGCAGGCAGCAACTACAACAGGTAGCACTTACAAGAACACTCAAGGACAGATTTCCTACAGTTTGTTACTTGTGATAAGGCACTGAACCTAAAGTGACATTAAAAGGAGAACTAAGAGATGAGTGATTTCCACTCACCTCATAGTTCTAGCCGACCTGTGACAATGAGACTGTCACAGGTCGGCTCAGTAGATCGGGAGGTGAGCGAACACATACCAGGTTTGCTCACCT
>NW_017306484.1:1534553-1584029 GCF_000935625.1 Nanorana parkeri
AGCCGGGCGCCCGCCATTACACAGCGCCTGACTTCCTGGCCAGTCATATAGTCCAGCCTATACAAAGAAGAGGACTCTATAGTATAAAGGATGTAGAGAGGATAGCTATGTGTATTGGAGGTGCCATTTCACTGCTAGCATGGACACTAAGAGTTGCATTGTGTACAGTGGGGGTTGGATATAGAGGGAAGACCAATGGGTGTGTTGGTGGTGGGGTCTCACTGGCCTGAAGGCTGAATCACTCACGTGTGAAAATGGCACATAGGTTAAACATGATGTAGAAGATGAGATTAGTTACCTCAAGGAACCCCAAGTCATCCAGGAACCTGCGCAGGTAGGTAATAATTTTTGATCTGGTGATAAACTTTTGACGTACATAGTCGTTGAGAATAAGATCCAAGTAACGCTGTCGGAATCTGGTTTCCTGCAAGACAAGCAAAGAAAAACTGATGATCATGTATGGTGAAAGCCTTGAACCTGAACATTCAGGCCTCCATCAATGGCTGAGTACACCTTTTTGAAATGGCAAGTAACTCTGGGCAATAGAAAATCATCAGTGAACAAAGCAGGTTAAAAAAAACACAGTCACACAGTATACTGCAAACTATGACATGTTTATTAAAACAGAACGGTGTGATGTACCTTGTCTTTTAGACCAAAGTGCAGGTGCGGCAGCATGTGCAGACAAGGCGACAGCAGCGTCATCTCCTTAGGGATGATACTGAGCTCTCCCTTCTTGGTTTTCCCAGGGTTCCCTCTAATTCCGATAATGTCTCCTCGGCGCAGCTTGTTATTTATTGCCATAAACTCTTCTTCGGATTTGTAGAATCTGTTGGGTTGGGGATGATATGATCATTACACAGTATGAACCGGTTTTGAGTCATTAAATATTTTCAACAGCTTGTGCAAGTCGTTGAAAGGCCATACATAAGTATAAAACACATGCAGGATATTGCTAATCATTCCCATGGCAATGACTAATGAAATCCCTTTATACAAGATCTACAAAGCTCTTCCACTAGCTTCACATCTTGTTTTTATTCAAGACATCAGTCAAATCACAAGAACAGTGAGCTTCCCCAGGAATGACAGATTAAACAAAGGCTGACATTTTGTTGGGTTTAGTTTCCAATCTGTTCACTGAATGTGTTACAGACTAGAGAGAAAAGCCAGTTAAAGTGCATCGAAATCCTCATATTCAATTTGCTGAGATGCCGCCTCTTTGCTCCTACCCAGCCAGATGGGTCAAATATGCGTTTCCTGGAAAGCATGCAGTGTTTCCTCCGGCTGGCTCATGCATCCGGTAATGACATATGAGCCAGTGAGAGGAACTCCTGCATGTGTTGATGGAAACCGGTATTCAACAAATACGGCCGGTCGAATACTTGCCTCTTCTTCTCTGCTGCCCGACCACTGCAACAAATGGGCTGCTAGAAAGACAAGTACATTGCCTCTTCTATCTGGGGTATTCTTTAACATGCAAAGAGACCCTGTGTGTCACTTTAAATATTAGCTTAGGTAGGAATTATTTTATGCCTATCTCTCTGAAAAAAAATATCATACATTCAGGCTTCCCAACACTTCCTGCATATGTGTGATAATGCTGCCACTCTATGCCCTGCATGAAATTGTACTGTTGTCATTAGACGCACGTTTCCACTGTGACCGCCATTACCCATTTGCAAGACTGCTCCAGCCGAAGCACCGCAATTACTTTTTACATGTAAAACACTTACTTAGAATTGGCCATCACTTGCAGCTTCACAGCTTCACCTCGTAGATCATAAAAGATCAGCTTGGCTCCAGAAATACGCTTGGCATGGATCCTGCCTATAAACAAGGAGCAGGATACAGATGTCATCCTATACACCGAACAGTTCACCAGCCAAAAGTATATATTGGCGTTGAACGCGCTACAAAACGGAAAGGTGTGAACCAGGCCTTAAACATTATTGGGGACTTGGGTTAGCATAGTTTTATATAAATTCTTCACTGAACTGAAAATCTTTTCCTGGATATATTATTAAAGAGGGTCTACAGCTAGCAGGCAGCAACTACAACAGGTAGCACTTACAAGAACACTCAAGGACAGATTTCCTACAGTTTGTTACTTGTGATAAGGCACTGAACCTAAAGTGACATTAAAAGGAGAACTAAGAGATGAGTGATTTCCACTCACCTCATAGTTCTAGCCGACCTGTGACAATGAGACTGTCACAGGTCGGCTCAGTAGATCGGGAGGTGAGCGAACACATACCAGGTTTGCTCACCTCTCGATCCTGTCACGGCTCTCTGCCGTGACAGGGGGAGGGGCTGGATTCCCCTCTCCCTGCTCCGATCTGCCAGCGCTGACTGGCGGAACGGACGGGGAGGGCACAGCTGGCTCTGCTTCTAGATAGGCAGAGCCAGCTGTCACTCACGCAGCTGGGCGGATCCCGTCATCTACGTCGGGATCCGCTCCAGCTGCGGCGTCTCAGTATACCGCAAACTGTAGCTCGCGGTATACTGAGCTTAGGGTAACGGGAGGACGCTAGTTTGTGTCCTCCCGTTACCCTAAGGAGAACTATGGGGAAAAACACTGACCCCATAGTTCTCCTTTAAAGTCTAATCCCCCCCTTCCTATGCTGGTGTAAGGACTTAGCTTAAATGATTCCTCTTGATCCGATCATCATGTTCTTTCCAGTAGTTTTCAGGAGTCCCTCCAGCGCTGGTGCCGGTCTCTGGTCCAGCACGGACTGCTGTGTCTTCTGTGTCCCATGGAGTCTGTGCACGCTGCAGGGCTTCATGAATGGACTTACCTTGCGTCTCTCCTCTTCTCCCAGACAAAGATCTCTAATGTGCATGTGCCCGCCCCATGATCCTTTGTGGCTGCGCGAGAATAATCAGATCTTCGGACGGGAGCGAGCGGCAGAGACACAGGTAAGTTTTAACCTCTTTGGTAATTTTTTTTTTTATGTTATTGCATATATATTCTGCTCGCTACCAGTAAAAACATACAAAAAACCCTGAGGGTTTAATTACCCTTTAAACAAACAATGATAAAACCCAATGTAAAGCAAACAGGCCATGACAAATATATGGGTTGCCAATAATTAACTGAAAAATCAAAAATTGCTAGCAGTTTTTTTTTTGTTAGACATTCAAACACTATTACCAAAGATTGTCCCATCCACCAACCTGCTAGCAATTGTCTATTTGCTATGTGAGCATATGATGTGCAGTGTACAGTATATCCCAGCTCTTTCTTCACATGCCACAGATAGATCCAGGGAACATGATGATCGGATCAAGAGGAATAATTTAAGGTAAGTCCTCACACCAGCATGGGGGGGAATTAGACTTTAATGTCACTTTAGGTTCAGTGCCTTATCAGAAGTAACAAACTGTAGGAAATCTGTCCTTTTTGTTAGGCATTCAAACACTATTACCAAAAATTGTCCCACGCACCAACCTGCTAGCAATTGTCTATTTGCTATGTGAGCATACGATGTGCACTGTATATCCCAGCTCTTTCTTCACATGCCACAAATAAATCCAGGGACTAAGTAGACTCCTGTGCCCATGTGCAGTGGTTACATAGTCAGTGGTCGTCCAATGGTGGCAGAGAAGATGGCAGCAGCATAAGACAGTCACTGGTAAAGAAGGTTTTGCTGGGAGGTCAGTGTGCAATAATGTGCGATTATGGAGTGCATACCTAATTATGATCTCAGCTAAACCCACAGCAGAATTTAGGAAATCTTTCCTTGAAAGGTCTTTTTAGGCTATAATTAATATGAAAAAAATATATACATTTTAAATAAAACTGACCAAAAGCACTCGTGTTTCCCCTTCATAACATGGCCTGAGCATATTCCAGTCATAACAGGTTAGCTAAACCCAGAAATAGCCATTACACAAAAAAAAGAACCTTTGAATTCTGCCCATATCAGAACGAAGTAACAATAAACCAACCTGCTACGCTCACCACTTCCTCCAAGTGGTCTCCGACCTGCAAGCCGTTGTATTTCTGAATGAAATCCGTAAGGGACATATCCACGTGAAACTTGTGTGGATAAGGGTCATCCTTGGTACCTTTCAGCTGTTGGATGGCTTGGGTCCTTATTTTATAATATTGCTGGGGGCAAAAAAAAAAAAAACGAAACATCCCAAATGTCACAAATACGTTTTGAGAGTGGAAGCAAGAAAGTTTCCCTAATAAAGGGCGGTAAATCACACATCTGGCGGATTCCATCTGCAATTTGTGGACCCAAATGTGTCCAACCCTTTAAGGCTTAAGGGCCAAGATGAAGTAAATACCCCCTTTGGGTAAGTGGAGATGAGACTCTGGACCACGACCTCTCTCTAGTCGAATAGGGGTAATATTTGAGCCTGATGAACCCGGCACAAAACCGGGGACCCTTCAGATGAAGGGGATGCCCAGAATGAAAAATCCATGTGAAGACTTTGGGTCTCGGGGCAGTGAACAGGGTAGATTAAAACTAGATATGAAAAAGAAAAAAAAAATGGTATACAGAACTTCAGGGATAAAAACATACATTATGAACACAAAACTATTAGTTACCAGTCAAAATAATGTGCATAAGTCATGAACCCATCACACAAACCCATACTGTTAGGCCCCCTTTCACAAGGGCGTTCCAATCTGGTCTGCCTGTCAGTTTTTCAAGTGGCCCTTATCGGATGCCCAATGCTAGTCTATGGGCAGCTGGGTCTAAACAAACAGGCATCTGGTTACACCCGGCTACTGCCAGGTCCAGAAACACAAATGGAACAGAGTATGCCGGACCTCATCATGCTGGATCGAGGGTAACCTAATGTAAAGGGACACATCTCCATTCATATCCGATTCTGCATAGACCAACATGGGGTCTGGTAGTTTTGGTTCTGGACGGACACAGATGTCACGATAGTGACATCTAATCCATACCGCTTCAATCAGTAGCCACCACTCCAAGCTCACTCCCGGGATGGACTACAATATTAATACAAATGAGTAAAATAAACATGAGATTGTAGTCCATCCCGGGAGTGAGCTTGGACCGGTGACTACTTTACAACACACGCAGGGACAATGGGGAACACAAGTAGCCCCCCTCCAGAAGGACAGTGTCAGCACCAATTCAGAGATGATTGGAGGCTCTACAGCAGAGTGATACACAAATAAGATACATTTTTGTTAATAGCCAAGATAATTGAATGCGTTTTTTAGATTTAATCCCTGAGTTTAGGGTCACTTTAAAGCAAGGCTTTAGCAGCAGTATTCTCCATGGAACACAAGGATAGGTACACTATCACAGGGTTCTATGGACTCAGAGGGGCTTTCCAGCAAATAAGGTAGGAAGTTAGTTTCGTTCTCAAAATTACCAAAGAACGAAACTAACACTGTTATAACACTGTATTCTTGCAGCATGTAACAATGAAGTAGATGCTCAGTTCAGCAAGCAACAGGAACTCAGGCAGTCCACTTCTGTTTTTTCTTAGAGCCATGTATAGCATTTGAAGAACAGCTTCTTGCCAACAAAAGTGCTATTGCACATATGACCCGAGTACACCTATGCTCTGCTTTTATTTTGCTGGATACTGTGCACTTTGTAAAGATTATTATTATTACAAAGGATTTATATAGCACCAACAGTTTGCGCAGGGCGCTTTACAATATAAGGAAGGCATTACAATCACAATACAAATCAAGACAAGGTGGTAAGGAGGGCCCTGCCCATGAGGTCTTACAATCTAAAAGATGACAGTCTCTTGAGTAGCCCATGTCTCAATCATACTGAGCAAGCCGATTCAGAACTTCAATACCACAGGTAGCTGCCACCAAATAACTGCGGATTGAATCGAGACTGGGATGAGCACTGGGAACACTCCATCACAGGTATAAGCAAACAGGCTTGCTACAGCCAATAGTAGACTTGTGCGCCGTCAAAAAATTCGTTCTGTTTCGTTTCGGAATATCCGTTATTTCGTATTTCGTAATAGTAGTAGAACTGCTACTAGCTAATGGAGCTGTATAAAGCTCCCTTCACATGGGCTGATTCAGGAGGCGATATGCGCCCAGATCCTCTCCTGACCAGGGCAATACGGAGCGGAAGTCACCACTGTGACATCCGTGTCCGTCCAGTTTTTTCCTCCATCTTGCGACGAAGGAAAAAACTGAAATGACCGGACCCCATGTCGATCCAGACATGTGTCCGTTTACATCAGTTTGTCCCCAATCCAGCACGATCAAGTCTGGCAAAATGGATCTCTGACCCGTTTGTTTTTCCGGACCTGGCTGGAGTCGGGGGTAACCACCCATCTGTGTACACACGGCTGCCCACAGAGTAGCATCTGATCAGGTCCCATGGATCCTATCCATAATCAGACTGCACAGGTGAGCAAACATAACCACCAATACTGTGCGTCTGCTATGCGTCAACAGAACATATTTCAGCATTATCAAAAGCACAATGTTTTTATTTAATAGGGTAAATGTTGCTGGCCAAAGCCTAGAGGGAATACCATTAGCACTGTGGCTGTTTTACAACATTAAAGCCTGCACAGATTCTTTTATTAACAATACAGACGATGACTGGCCAACTTGTAACAAGATAAGAGGATCGCCAGAAAGCAAATCCTGTACAAGCATTGCATTTCAAGTATTTTCCTTTATTTAAGACTGATATGGGAAGGCCAATATAGTTCAGGACACAGCAACAGCCTGGCTTGACAATTATTTATAAGCAGTCTTTTCTGAGAATATGCAAATTTGAATTTATATTTGTGCACAGCAAGAGGAAAGGACTTAAGAATTAGGCTCGTCCTCCCAAGTAAAGGCTTACCACAGATCTGTACTTTATAAACAAAGATATAGATTTTACTTCTCAACTCTTGACCTTCATATTATTTGGCTTAAAAGGTACTTTCATTTTCAACCAGGGAATGTGTGTGTCTGTGGGAGTGGTACATTCTTGTAATCTCGAGATAAGGCACCCATTGGAAAACTGAGATAACCGAATTCCACTTATTAAAAAAAAAGTTAAAAAATAAGTGGTAACACCAGAGAGAAAGCGGATCTTGTCCCTGGTGTTCTACCTTCACAGACTCACTGCTCTGTGGTCCAGTGCCAATACTCTTCCAGGCTCAGTGATCCCTAGCATCATCCAACCCACTTCTGATAGGTTCAGGGCATCAATGACAAATCCCCTGGGGGCGTCTCATTGCATCTACCTGGGCTCACGGTACAAAGCTGCAGTGATGGCATCATTGTTTCTATGGAGCTCTGGGGATTGAGAAATTAGGGGCAAAGGACAAACCCAACGCAATCTGAAAAGTCTGAATTCCTGTCCCGAATGTTTTCCAGGTTAAGGATGACAACCACCTTCAAAAAGTTTACTGACAAAAGGTCATTGCATCATGAAGTAAGTGAAAGCTTCCACTAGCCTCTAACATTAAATCGATAGTAATGCTTTTTTCATTTCCCTGGGAGTAGGAGGACACCAAAAACCTGCACAACATGGTATCTAGAATGACATGTACAACAAGCCACTGACCACCAGAGAATGGCCAGATACAAGGGCTTAAAGTGACACTAAACTCAGGAGTTAAATCCTAAAAATACATTCAAGTACATTAACTATTACCAAAAATATATCTTATTTGTGTATCACTCGGCTGTAGATCCTCCAATCATCTCTGACTTGGTGCGGACACTGTCCTTCCTTCTGGGGGGGGGGGGGGCTACTTTGTTCCCCTTGGTTCTGTATCTGCTGTAAAGTAGTCACCGCTCCAAGCTCGCTCTCAGGATATTACTACAGTCTCAATACAAATCAGTAAACTAAACATGAGATTGTAGTCCATCCCGGGAGCGAACTTGGAGCGGTTACAACTTTACAACACACACAAGGACCGTGGGGATCAAAAGTAGCCCCCCCTCCAGGAGGACGGACAGTTGTAACCGCTCCAAGTTCGCTCCCGGGATGGACTACAATCTCATGTATAGTTTACTGATTTGTATTGAGACTGTAGTATATCCTGAGAGCAAGCTTGGAGCTGTGGCTACTTTACAGCACATACAGAACCAAGGGGAACAAAGTAGCCCCCCTCCAGAAAGAAGGACAGTGTCAGCACCAATTCAGAGATGATTGGAGGATCTACAGCCGATTGATACACAAATAAGATAAATTTTTGCTAATGGTTAAAATAATTGAACGTATTTTTAGGATTTAAAGTGACATTAAAGGCAAAAAAAAAATTTCCCTCCCCCCCATGTAAATGTTAGCACTTACCTTAAATGATGTCTCTTTTTCTGATCTTCCTCTTCTTTCCGGATGTTTTCATGTGTCCCTCCAGCGGTGGGACGTCACTCCGATCCAGCGCTGACTGCTCTGTCTCTCCGATCCAGCGGTGTCTGCAGGCGGGTGCACGCGTCCATAGACTTACCTTGCGTCTCTGCTCGTCTCCCGGCCGAGAATCGGAACTGCGCATGCGCCCGCCCCAAGATCCTTTGCGGCCGTACGAGCAGTTCCTGATTCTCGGCGCGAGAGCGAGCAGCGATAACGAGGTAAGTTTAAAAAGGATTTTAAGCGTTTTGTTTTTTTTTACACTTCTTGCCTATATCTACTGCATGCTAGCAGTAGATATAGGCAAAAAAAACGGAGGGTTTAGAACCCCTTTAACTCCTGAGTTTAGTGTCACTTTAACATTCAATGCTTTTCCATGGAACTGGGCCTCGGTTTTGAATGCACCGCGGGTCCTACAAGAAAGAGGAAGTGAAAGAAAAAAAAAAAAAGAAAAAAAAGTAACTTACATTAGGATCAAGACTTTCTTCATCGAGCTCTTGGGACTGCTCACTTGGTGTTTTTTCACTTTGCTCTTTTTGTTTTGCCTCTTTTTCAGCAGATTTTTTCTCGGCTTTCAATCGCCTTTTCAACTCGCTGAAGAAGAAAATGGAGAGTTAATTAGCGCCGTGCAGTGCTCATGGTAACAATCACTTACAAAGTAAATTAAACCTGTAGAGAAAACAGGTCCATGGTTGGCTCCATTCCCAATCGCCCAGTTAGAGTTCACAGACTGCAAATCAAATTTGTAACGGCCTTCCAGGGAGCTACTGAGGGCCATTTTGAAGCTCTTCATGCCAACCTGTTAGCCTCTTTAAACCTCAAAAAATTTAACGGTCCAAGACCACAATTTGCCCGCTATTCCCTTTATGGCCCACAAAAGTGTCTTCTTTGCGAGTCTTTTTCAAACAGGTTTTAACTTTCGGGCTCAGATTTCTGGTCTACATCCTGCCAACCAAGGGTGGACAAATGAATATGGAATTCAGAAGCCAAGCTGTCCAATCCAGGAGCCAGCTCCACTGACAACTAGAGAAAACCTCAAAAGTTAGGTGTCAGCTGTAAATTTTAGGCGGCAGTGGTGACCTGGCTCCTGGGATTCGCTCCTGGGATTCGTCCAGCCATTACCCTAACCCATTGAGGGCTCAATTGCTGAGGAATTGAGTAATAAGGCAAGGATTCCTTTCTCTTATATCACTCAAGAATTAGAGAGCTAGAAGACTGGAGCAAAAATAAATAGAAGCCAAACTGCATCCAACTTAGTACAGGTCAGAAAATGATGGAGGTTCTGAATTAGGGATGCACAGATACTAGTACTGGTGCCGATGCCGAGTATTTGGGCGAGTACTCCGATGTACAAATGCTCCGATGCTTAGCCCAATACCCGAGCTTCTGGTATCAGGAAGCCGGACAGCGAGTCATTACACGCTGCCCGGCAAGCCGGCTCCATGCTCCCTCATCACTTGGTGACGAGGAAGCATGGAGCCAGCTTCCCGGCCAATCAGGAAGCCGTGCAGCGTATAATGACTAGCCACCTAGCTTCCTGATTGGACGGGAAGTTAGCCAATCAGGAAGCTGGACAGCAAGTCATTAGCCGCCCCCCCCCACCCGCTTTATGATTGACGTTGAAGGGAGGGAGCATGAAGTCGGCCTCCAGGAAGCTGGACGCCGAGTGATGACTCGTTTCCCGGCTTCCTGATTGGTGGAAAAGCTAGCCAATTAGAAAGCCGGGCAACGAGTCATTACACGGCGACCGACTTCCTGCATGGGCAGAAAGCTCGCCCCATGCTTCCTTGTCCCCTGGTGACGAAGGAGCATGGAGTCAGCTTCCTTGTCCCCTGGTGACGAAGGAGCATGGAGTCAGCTTCCCTGCTAAACGGGAAGCCAGGTGGCGAGTCATTACATGCCGCCTGGCTTCCCTAATGGGACTTTCGATATCAGTATAGGTGAATACAGGGGGGAAAAAATACCGGTACTCAATACCCAAAAAAACGCCGAAAAAAAACTCAATACCGAAAAAAGCGCTATCGGTGCATCCTTACTCTGAATGACTACTACGGTCAACACAGCTCTCCCATTGCAGTCACTTCTGCAAACAAAGTCCATTCGATTTTGACCAGCGTAAAGACAGTATACAATATGGGGCACATAAAGTTGGTGGGGCACAAACTACGGGGAAGCACACCAACCTTTTTTTCCCATGAAGTGCCTGGTCAGTGCAGAGCGGTGAGAAAGTAGGAAGGTGCTTGCCAAGGAAATTGTCCTTAAGTGCCCGCTGGGCCCAGACCGGGCACCTAGCCAGCCTGAGAAGAGCTTGAGACATCATAGCAAAACAGCTCCCAACCCAAAACTGGCTTTACCACCTAGCAAGGAGACAACAAGGTAAGACAGATGCAAATTAGCACAGCAGCAAGACAACCATCTACTAAATCTACTAGACAACCATCTACTAAAGTTTAAGTCTCACTTGAACATGAGAATCTTTAATATTTTTTTGTAAGAGAAAATGTCGTTTATGCCACTTAAAAAAAAAAAAAGTCTATTTGCCCTTCTAGAAAGACTGAACGGGGGGGGGGGGGAATTGCCAAGTCAGATGTTCTGCAGGGTGGTGGTTAATCTTTCTACTTCCTCAATACATCAGACAGAAGTTCTGTGTTCATTTGCAGCA
Source organism: Nanorana parkeri (assembly GCF_000935625.1). Lineage (NCBI taxonomy): Eukaryota > Metazoa > Chordata > Amphibia > Anura > Dicroglossidae > Nanorana > Nanorana parkeri. The sequence goes on from NW_017306484.1 coordinate 1,545,540, forward strand.
TTCAATAACTAATATCAGAACCGAAAGTAAAGCCGCCGCTACGGCCTCAGACGAGGAGGGAGAGCTTAAAAAAAAAAATAAAGACTCAGATTACACTGAGTGTAAAAGGGCGTAGGACTTAGAGAACTATGGGGTCAGGGCTTTTCCCCATAGTTCTCCTTAAGGTAACGGGAGGACACAAACGAGCGTCCTCCCGTCACCCTAAGCTCAGTATACCGCGAGCTACAGTTTGCGGTATACTGAGACGCCGCAGCTGGAGCGGATCCCGACGTAGATGACGGGATCCGCCCAGCTGAGTGAGTGACAGCTGGCTCTGCCTATCTAGAGGCAGAGCCAGCTGTGCCCTCCCCGTCCGTTCCGCCAGTCAGCGCTGGCAGATCGGAGCAGGGAGAGGGGAATCCAGCCCCTCCCCCTGTCACGGCAGAGAGCTGTGACAGGATCGAGAAGTAAGCGAACGACGCTATGTGTTCGCTCACCTCCCGATCTACTGAGCCTACCTGTGACAGTCTCATTGTCACAGGTCGGCTAGAACTATGAGGTGAGTGAAAAGCACTCACCTCATAGTTCTCCTTTAAAAGGCCAAGTTCACCTTTGGGCCACCTCTGAAAGAAAACGGCCTATAAAGGGCCCCACAAGTGAATTAAAAAAAAAAAGTGTGCAGCTTTATTAAACAATGTAGGGAATCGAGACCCTACGAGGAGGACCACAGCACCCTTGTGCACTTTTTTTTTAGTGTGGGGGAAGTCACCGGGGGAAGTATGTCTTCGATGACCGCATCCGGGACCTTAAAGAAAGAGTTAAATCGATGCTAAAATGGGAAAGAACGCACTGCACATGCACAGGCTTTCAAACGAGCAAGTTACCCGCCTAATGACGTTCATACCAGTGTTTATATTTTTTTTTACAAGAAGAACTCTGGGCATAATTATTCTTAACCCTTGGAGTGATGCATTTCCTGCAATGCAAGGGTTAAGTCCTTTTCTTCTAGGGTAGAAAATAAAATAAAAAGATATATACTCACCTGAATCTCGGAGCCCGCTGGCTGCTGGACCGGTCTCTTCCTCCTGTCTCCGCCTCTGCTCGAGAGATGAAATGTCCCTCGGTCCCTGAGGGTCTCAGTGTTTATAAATAGGGTCTCAACATTTATAAATAGGGTCTCTAAGCCCTTTCTTTGTCTGGGGCAAGCGGTCACCAAGATACAAGGTTAGTGATGGCGGTCCAACATTTTTGGTTGTCACCACAACCTGCTTAGTGATGATACATTTTGAAGGGGACACCACACACACAGTGGAATGTCCTTGCAGTTTTGGTGGAGTTCCCCTTACTTCCCGTTGACTTTGGAAACAGGAAGTGCAGGGAGATCTTCCTGTTAGGGACAAGGACAGCATTGAAAAGCTGACAGAGGTTCTAGCCAAATCCACACAATTCAAAAGCCAAAATTATAAAAGTTACACTTCAAGTGCCAATACACACGATAATTGCCGCTTAGGGGAGAACTATCTTATCCAGAATCTGCTTGACACAACCTCAGCCTAATGTCATGCCATGAATGGAAATTATATTTGTAATCCAAATAAAATTGGAGCTCAATCCAATGAGAACTACAGCCCAAAATATACTACTCCAAGTCACTCCAGCCTCACTGTCCGCGGTTACATCAGCCGGTCCCCGCACTGCTGGGAGATGTAGTTCCCTGTCAGACTCCAGCACGTACAGACTGAACGGCTAACACTCGGCAGGACACTATAACTCCCACAATGCCCCGCGCCCGGTTCCCGCAATGGAAGCGTCTACAGCCCACATGTCCTGGCATATAGCCCTCTCCTCCCCCCATTAGAGTCCTCGTACGGACTCTACGCTCCCCCCACACTGAGATAAGACGCCGCCGCCGGGACGTCCGCTCACTTTTTGCTGAGTTTGGCATCGCCGTCCGCAGGAGCCGCAGCCTGGACATCCGCCATGTTCACAGTACAGAAGAGAGAGAGATAGTAAGTGCACTTCCGGCTGCGCGGCGAAACTCTCTGATCTGTACTTCCACCCACGCTTTCGGCAGGAGGCGGGGCTGCATGACGTACAGGCCACGGATTGGCTCTTGTACTGGTGGGAAGTGCTGTAGGGGAGTCTGTTATAGTTATAGTTACGTAGCTATAGTTACGGTGGATACAACAGTATTTATTGCATATGACACAATATTTACATTGTATTGTATTTGTACATTGTATTGCATTGTATTTAACCACCCGGCTATATTATTTACGACCAGGTCACACACCACATTCCTGATATGTAATGTTTATTACATTCCAAACTTTTAGTTTTAGACAGAGCAGGAAAGGGTTAAATCCTCTGCAAGGTTTTTATGAAGGCCTGTGTCCCCCACTGTCTGGACAGGAAGTAATGGAAATCGCTCAAGTTTATAAATAGGGTCTCAGCGTTTATAAATAGGGTCTCTGCGTTTATAAATAGGGCCTCTGCGTTTATAAATAGGGTCTCTGCGTTTATAGATAGGGTCTCTGCATTTATAAATAGGGTCTCTGCGTTTATAAATAGGGTCTCTGCAGTTATAAATAGGGTCTCTGCGTTTATATATAGGGTCTCTGCGTTTATAAATAGGGTCTCAGCGTTTATAAATAGGGTATTTTCGTTTATAAATAGGGTATTTTCGTTTATAAATAGGGTCTATGCGTTTATAAATAGGGCCTCTGCGTTTATAAATAGGGTCTCTGCGTTTATAAATAGGGTCTCTGCGTTTATAAATAGGGTCTTTTCGTTTATAAATAGGGTCTCTGCGTTTATAAATAGGGTCTCTGCATTTATAAATAGGGCCTCTGCGTTTATAAATAGGGTCTCTGCGTTTATAAATAGGGTCTCTGCGTTTATAAATAGGGTCTCTGCGTTTATAAATAGGGCCTTTTCGTTTATAAATAGGGCCTCTGCGTTTATAAATAGGGTCTCTGCAGTTATAAATAGGGTCTCTGCGTTTATATATAGGGTCTCTGCGTTTATAAATAGGGTCTCAGCGTTTATAAATAGGGTATTTTCGTTTATAAATAGGGTATTTTCGTTTATAAATAGGGTCTATGCGTTTATAAATAGGGCCTCTGCGTTTATAAATAGGGTCTTTTCGTTTATAAATAGGGCCTCTGCGTTTATAAATAGGGTATCAGCGTTTATACCGGAATGCATCAAAGCGCATGCAAACACATCAAAACGCATGCAAACACAACGGAACGCATACAAAAAAAAGCAGAATGATTTGTGGCATAATCCAGGGGCATCGCAATGCAACTGCGCAGACGCACGCAGTTGTGATGCAGTTTCTGGTGTGAACTAATCCTTAGTGTTTATAAATAACTCAGATTTATCAATGAAGCCCATAATGTGCATTGCAGTTAAAGGATATCTAAACCACACAAAAAATGCCATATATTGCCGCTCAGCAGTCCTCCAGTGTGGCGGCTGCATTCATTTCCTTAGTTTGGGGATGAGAACATTTTCAGCATCTACAGAGAATATTTGTTTAGTTCTAATAGAAAAATATAGAAAGTGCTAAAATCGTTATTACATCTTCTGTCCACAAGGGGGTGGAAGAGTACAGATACATGTCATGTCCACAGTCTACTACACCAACCTTTCTCAGCCACGCTTCCATAGAACCCGTTCACATGTAGCGACGTATCGCGCGATTTCCGCCGCGATATCGCGCATTTTTGCCGCGCGATATCTTGAGAAGTCGCGCCCAATGCTATTCAATGGAGCTGTCTTAACTCCATGTCGCTTGTCGCGGTCGCAAGTCGCTTCTACCGGACCCTTTTTTCGGCGGATTTTGCTTTTTTTCTATGGAGCCCGACGGAGAAGGTCGCGCTACCGTCGCTGGAACGTCGCCCCGAAAGTCGCGCTATCCCGGCCGCTGCAAAGGTATGTCGCTACATGTGAACGGGGTCTAAGGGTAACGGGAGGACACAAACTAGCGTCCTCCCGTTACCCTAAGCTCAGCAGTTTCCAGGAGTCGTCCATCTACTAGCTTGGGGGAAGGAAGGAGGATGGAGGAGGAGGGTACCGGGGAGGGGGGAGTGAGTGTTGCTGTTGTGAGTTTGTGGAGACACACACATTTTGTGGGTACAAGGACTGTGGCATATGTGCCGCATGTACAAAGCATAGGCTCATGTACTATTTTGCCATCCGCATTTATGCCACTCCCATTGTGCCAAGAACTCCAGGAAAACGTTTTATTAACCCTTGCAGTGGGGCCAGCTCCCCAAACCCCCCCCCCCCCCCCACCCCGCCCGACCCGCCCAGACGCAGACACTAAAGCTGGGGCCAGAATTTCACATGTCTGACTTAGTACTATGCTGTGAATCTAGGACTGCAACTAATGATTGTTTTCATAATCGATTAATTGGCAGATAATTTTTTCGATTAATCGGATAAAAAAATAAAATAAACACCATCCTTAATTCAAAATAAAAAACACAATTGCAGTGTTACAAACATACCGTTAACTTCAGAATAAAACTGCATGCACTTTTTTTTGCAATCACACTGCACTAGAATGCACGGCATTGTGATATCGTGCATTCAAGTGCGGGCGATCACACTGTGGGTGGGAGGCATGTTTTGGGTGACATTGAAATGAATGGCACACCAACGCACCTCCCGCAGCAGAATTTGTCAGGCCGAAACAGAAAATGACTTTTTTCCCACCTTTTATAATTTTGTATGTAATTGTATTGTAATGACGCTTGCATAGCTTCAGCCAAGGAATAACAGCTGCCAATGGCAAGATTCTGCATGTAAATACAGCAGGTAGTGTGTTGGTGAAATAGCCAGCCTGCTATTGGCCATTTCAAATTGCAACAGCCAATAGCAGGCTGGCTACTGCACCCACTTACTGCTTGCTGTGCCCTACTCCCAGCATGGAGGAGAAAGCTAGGGGATCCAACCAACTAATCGATAATAAGAAAAGTTGACAACTACTCCCATTATTGATTATTATTTATTAATCAATTAGTTGGTTGCAGCCCTACGTGAATGTCCCTAAATTATATTGTGTCAGTGTAGATACATACCCTCTTGCTTTCTCTTAGCAGACATGACAATGTCTTAAAGTGTAATGTTCCTTAGAAAGTATTAGATTATTAGGAATGGGATAGAATGTATGGAAACTCAGTATAGAAATGCATATTTATTTTTGATCACATATACCCTTTAATCAGTACTGCTTGGTCTCCAACCTACCACAGCCTGTTACTGGACAATGAAGTAGAAGCAGCAGACAGATGAAGTCATCATTCTGTTCTTAAACCAGTAATCATATTCTTGCTGTTGCCTGACAGCAGTGACATGTGATTGACTTGAAGATCTGACCCTGCCTTTCGCAGTACAAGTGCTGCTGTACAGGAGTTTACAGGAGGGCAATATCAGGACAAAATCAGGTATGTATACATGTTCTGTATAAAAGTATGTTTAAAGCAGAACTCCAGACAACAGTGTTCTTAACCCTTGCAGTGTGGCCCCCCCCCCACTGCAAGGGTTAAGTGCTCATTTTTGTCTAGGTGCTAAAATGACAAAGTTATACTCACCCGAAACTCAGAGCCAGCCAGCTGTCACAGCTCTCCCTCCAGCCTGACTCCTCCTCCTGTGCTGCAGCATTGGAGTCATCCTCGGCGGTCTCAGGTCTATACACAGTGTATAGACGTGATGATGTAGGGGACGTGCGGAGGAGGGGCAGAGAGGCTCCAGGGACCGGTCTAAGAAGAAGCCGGCCCAGAGCATCGGGTGAGTATCACTTTTTTTTTAACCTAGACAAAAACAAGCAGTTAACCCTTGCAGTTCAGGGGGTAGCTCCACTGCAAGAGTTAATAAGAGAAGTTTTTCTGGAGTTCTTCTTTAACACAAACAAGCTATGCCCACAGTTCCCCTACTAAGTGTGCTATGACCCCTACTGTGTGTGCTCAGGCGTGCTACGACCCCTACTGTGTGTGCACAAGCGTGCTACGACCCCTACTGTGTGTGCACAAGCATGCTACGACCCCTACTGTGTGTGAACAAGCGTGCTACGACCCCTACTGTCTGTGTACGAGCGTGCTACGACTCCTACTGTGTGTGTACAAGCGTGCTACAACCCCTACTGTGTGTGCACAAGCGTGCTACAACCCCTACTGTGTGTGCACAAGCGTGCTACGACCCCTACTGTGTGTGCACAAGCGTGCTACGACCCCTACTGTGTGTGCTCAGGCGTGCTACGACCCCTACTGTGTGTGCACAAGCGTGCTACAACCCCTACTGTGTGTGTACGAGCGTGCTACGGCCCCTACTGTGTGTGCACAAGCGTGCTACAACCCCTACTGTGTGTGTAGTAATTGCAAGAACTTGCGCTATTGGAAATTGGGGATAATAAGATATTAAAAATGATAAATTATTGTTAAAATATTAATAAAAATTAAACATTAGAATTGATAAAAAAATATGTGAAATTTAGTTATTCTAGAAGGTTGTGGGAAGCTGCTGAACTAAAGGCACTCAGCCCCTATTAGGATGTATTTTCTTAAAACGCACAGCGCTAACCGTCCTACAGAAGTGAATATAAGAAATCAAACGTTAGGATCGAGGTTTAAAGTATGCATTGAAGAAAATATAAAAGATAAATAAATAAATCAAACATTCAGTGAAGGGGTGTATCTCAAAAACTCAATATCTTTATTTTAATCAATGTGAATGGTTGTGTATAACAAATGAAAGTCTATAAGATGATCAGGTGATGTATGAAATGTATCTAATAAATGTTAATAAACTGTGATAGGCTGTGAATATATGTATCAAGTGTGGGTGATTATTATTAATAAATAGTGAATAAACAAACAATGTGTAACCATTTAAATAAACTGAAATAAACTTCTCTCGATGTATATGTGAATAGTCCAAATCTTTTGTAGTTTTTTAAAAGTCTTTAAAAATCCATCAATGGTAGACACTTCCACAGTGAAAATTCAGTGCAGTAATGTGTCCAACGAAAATCCAAACAAGAGGAAGGAAGAACCGAAGAAAAAATGCGGAGAAAATCCCCTCAAGGGAATGCACTCACCAGATCCGAAGATGTTAAACACGTTTGTTTCATCAAGGTAAGCCTGGAGCTCCGTCTTTAATTCCCACGCTCGATCAGGCTTCAGGGAAGGAGAGGTCTCCCGTTTACCCGCGGTGTTTAAAAGGAGTATCCTCGTATTTTAGGGGTCCCTCCGGTGGGATATCCAATCACATAACAATCGAGATAAAACATACGCTCATAGCGTAATGAAACCCAGGTTTATTATGATCATGCAGCATACAGGTTAAAAAGAGCGCTAAAATATATTTTTTTGAAAAGCCGGCTGATCACTTAGGCGTGATTCCTTTAGACTGGATCAAATGACGTGAGAATAGGCCCGCCCCCGACGCGTTTCGTCACACAGACGTTTTCAAGGGATGGCAGGTCTGGTGTGTGCACAAACGTGCTACGGCCCCTACTGTGTGTGCACAAGCGTGCTACAACCCCTACTGTGTGTGCACAAGCTTGCTACGGCCCCTACTGTGTGTGCACAAGAGTGCTAAGGCCCCTACTGTGTGTGCACAAGCTTGCTACGGCCCCTACTGTGTGTGCACAAGAGTGCTACGGCCCCTACTGTGTGTGCACAAGCGTGCTACGGCCCCTACTGTGTGTGAACAAGCGGGCTACGACCCCTACTGCGTGTACTGTGTGTGCACAAGCGTGCGACGACCCCTACTGTGTGTGCACAAGCGTGCTACGACCCCTACTGTGTGTGCACAAATGTGCTACGGCCCCTACTGTGTGTGTACAAACGTGCTACGGCCCCTACTGTGTTTGCGCAAGTGTGCTACGGCCCCTACTGTGTGTGCACAAGCGTGCTACGACCCCTACTGTGTGTGCACAAGCGTGCTACGACCCCTACTGTGTGTGCACAAATGTGCTACGGCCCCTACTGTGTGTGCATAAGCGCGCTACGACCCCTACTGTGTGTGCACAAATGTGCTACGGCCCCTACTGTGTGTGCACAAGCGTGCCATGGGTCTTTTACAATCCTAGCAACTCCCATGGTCAGTATCTTCCTCCTGGTTTGAGAAGTCGGCTTACAGATAGCACAGTCATATAAATCCTGGTGTTTGTGCAGTTCTTGGCTGTGTTCACAAATGTCTGACACAGATCACCCCCTGCCGCAGCCTCTCAATTTGTGACTTACTACAAAGTTACAATGTTGCCGTCTGATCATTAAGGGAGAGGAGACCGAGGAATGCCTGGAGCAGACTGATTGCATCATCGGGCAAGGCCCTGGGACTGGAGCACAGGGATGGCTTTCTAATGATAAAAGGTAGAGACCTTTTGAAAATCATATTGTTACATGTGAAGATTGTATTCATGCAGACTTGATGGGTTGCTGATGACAGGTCCACTTTAGAAACATAATCGATGTGATATATTAGAGAACATTTTTTATTTATTGCAAGATGGAAAGTCACAAATGCAAAAGTAGTACAACACGAGGACTCGTACACCACGAACAGAACCAGATCTGTTATATATAATGGAACATGTGCACATTCCTTAACCCTTTATAAGTCACTAGTTTGTGTGTGGAAGGAACAAAAGAATCCTAACCTCTTCAAATGTAAACCCAAAAGTGATATTTTAGTTACGGGCCGGTCGATGAGTCGGTTCCTGTCTGCTTATATTTGGGTACTCAAGCAGCAAGATCTCCCTGCTATAATTGTCGTCTCCAATTCTGTCCACCTGGGAGTTTTGGGTGTCCCCGTCCACCATTTTGTGTTCCTGCACCTCTGTATACACTTTCCATAATAGAAAATAAACTACAAAGCTCATGTGGAGTGCGGGAACCGCTAAAAAAAGGGCCACAGTAGGCTGATGCTGCTGTTTGTGTTCGAGTGAAATTCTCCCCAAATATCTCTAAATTCAATTTGGAAACATTCAACACAAACAACCGGAATGTTTTGCAGAAAAATTCGGTAGCCAGCCCCATAATGCCCTGGGCCTCCACAGCAGACGATCTAAATTCGGTAGCCAGCCCCATAATGCCCTGGGCCTCCACCGCAGACCATCTAAATTCGGTAGCTAGCCCCATAATGCCCTCGGCCTCCACAGCAGAAGATCTAAATTCGGTAGCCAGCCCCATAATGCCCTGGGCCTCCACCGCAGACCATCTAAATTCGGTAGCTAGCCCCATAATGCCCTCGGCCTCCACAGCAGAAGATCTAAATTCGGTAGCCAGCCCCATAATGCCCTGGGCCTCCACCGCAGACCATCTAAATTCGGTAGCTAGCCCCATAATGCCCTCGGCCTCCACAGCAGAAGATCTAAATTCGGTAGCCAGCCCCATAATGCCCTGGGCCTCCACCGCAGACCATCTAAATTCGGTAGCTAGCCCCATAATGCCCTCGGCCTCCACAGCAGAAGATCTAAATTCGGTAGCCAGCCCCATAATGCCCTGGGCCTCCACCGCAGACCATCTAAATTCGGTAGCTAGCCCCATAATGCCCTCGGCCTCCACAGCAGAAGATCTAAATTCGGTAGCCAGCCCCATAATGCCCTGGGCCTCCACCGCAGACCATCTAAATTCGGTAGCTAGCCCCATAATGCCCTCGGCCTCCACAGCAGAAGATCTAAATTCGGTAGCCAGCCCCATAATGCCCTGGGCCTCCACCGCAGACCATCTAAATTCGGTAGCTAGCCCCATAATGCCCTCGGCCTCCACAGCAGAAGATCTAAATTCGGTAGCCAGCCCCATAATGCCCTGGGCCTCCACCGCAGACCATCTAAATTCGGTAGCTAGCCCCATAATGCCCTCGGCCTCCACAGCAGAAGATCTAAATTCGGTAGCCAGCCCCATAATGCCCTGGGCCTCCACCGCAGACCATCTAAATTCGGTAGCTAGCCCCATAATGCCCTCGGCCTCCACAGCAGAAGATCTAAATTCGGTAGCCAGCCCCATAATGCCCTGGGCCTCCACCGCAGACCATCTAAATTCGGTAGCTAGCCCCATAATGCCCTCGGCCTCCACAGCAGAAGATCTAAATTCGGTAGCCAGCCCCATAATGCCCTGGGCCTCCACCGCAGACCATCTAAATTCGGTAGCTAGCCCCATAATGCCCTCGGCCTCCACAGCAGAAGATCTAAATTCGGTAGCCAGCCCCATAATGCCCTGGGCCTCCACCGCAGACCATCTAAATTCGGTAGCTAGCCCCATAATGCCCTCGGCCTCCACAGCAGAAGATCTAAATTCGGTAGCCAGCCCCATAATGCCCTGGGCCTCCACCGCAGACCATCTAAATTCGGTAGCTAGCCCCATAATGCCCTCGGCCTCCACAGCAGAAGATCTAAATTCGGTAGCCAGCCCCATAATGCCCTGGGCCTCCACCGCAGACCATCTAAATTCGGTAGCTAGCCCCATAATGCCCTCGGCCTCCACAGCAGAAGATCTAAATTCGGTAGCCAGCCCCATAATGCCCTGGGCCTCCACCGCAGACCATCTAAATTCGGTAGCTAGCCCCATAATGCCCTCGGCCTCCACAGCAGAAGATCTAAATTCGGTAGCCAGCCCCATAATGCCCTGGGCCTCCACCGCAGACCATCTAAATTCGGTAGCTAGCCCCATAATGCCCTCGGCCTCCACAGCAGAAGATCTAAATTCGGTAGCCAGCCCCATAATGCCCTGGGCCTCCACCGCAGACCATCTAAATTCGGTAGCTAGCCCCATAATGCCCTCGGCCTCCACAGCAGAAGATCTAAATTCGGTAGCCAGCCCCATAATGCCCTGGGCCTCCACCGCAGACCATCTAAATTCGGTAGCTAGCCCCATAATGCCCTCGGCCTCCACAGCAGAAGATCTAAATTCCGTAGCCAGCCCCATAATGCCCTGGGCCTCCACAGCAGGCAAGCTTGGACCCTGGTAGCACTCGCCCCTGGCGGCTTCCACCACTTAATAGACAGTTAAATAAAAACAAATATAAATAAATAAATGAATAAAGCAAAATGAAAAGACAGGTCACCAGCACTCAAATGATTTAAATAGGTATGTCCTTTTTAATGGACAATTGTGTCACCATAATCAACAAAGCCGACGTTTCGGGGCCGCACAGGGTCCCTTCTTCAAGGCAGAAAAATATGAAGAAGGGACCCTGCGCGGCCCCGAAACGTCGGCTTTGTTGATTATGGTGACACAATTGTCCATTAAAAAGGACATACCTATTTAAATCATTTGAGTGCTGGTGACCTGTCTTTTCATTTCGTACTTTGCACGGTGCCATCCGTGGTTGTTACTACAAGCACCATCGTTTTTACTGGCCGGGATTGCTGTAAGGTGTGCGGAGAGCACCCTCACCAATTGAATAAAACAAAAGAGATCATGTTAATAAAAATGCAAAAATAATAATAGCAGACTTGGGGTTTTTTTGAGACAACTTCAAGGGCCTGTCTCTTTTTTTTAGGAAGACCCCTCCAAAGGCCTTCTGTCTCTGATCTAAGGCCTGTCTCTTTTTTTTTGAGGAAGACCCCTCCAAAGGCCTTCTGTCTCTGATCTAAGGCCTGTCTCTTTTTTTTTGAGGAAGACCTCTCCAAAGGCCTTCTGTCTCTGATCTGAGGCCTGTCTCTTTTTTTTTGAGGAAGACCTCTCCAAAGGCCTTCTGTCTCTGATCTGAGGCCTGTCTCTTTTTTTTTGAGGAAAACCCCTCCAAATGCCTTCTGTCTCAGATCTGAGGCCTGTCTCTTTTTTTGGGAAAGACCCCTCCAAAAACCTTCTGCCTCTGATCTGAGGGGTGTCTCATTTTTGGGGAAGAACCCTCAAAGGGCCTTTTTGCAACCCTTTCAGATATATGCTAGAGACCAAAATAACTGATTGCATCCAACCGCAGGAGATGGATTAAAAATGCGTCACTGTGAGGATTGAGGAGGTGCTTCCTGGGCTACAAAGCCCACTGCTACCAGCCGCAGCTCCACTGCCCATGGCGGACAAGCAGGAAGCAGCAGTAGAACCATCAACAGCAGGGGACATCTAATAGAGGCGCTGCAAACTTTCTTCACACAGCAACGGGCAGGGCTAGCACTCACAGGGTTAGGGTTAGATGGACCAGTGGCCAGATCGTGCAGAACATTTGCTAGAAATGCTGTATAAGTCTTATCGGAAAGGGCTATATGGACCCTTGCCATGGTAATCATGTTGTGTTTGGACTCCTTGTGACTGGGATGATGTACTCATGTAAAGAATCCTAACTCCAACTTAGCCATCAAAACCGACTGGTCCATATAACCAACAGCCACTTCAAAGACATGAATTCTCCATACACCTGGTGGGATACCGCCCCCAAAAGGGATTGCCCAAGGTTGAATAGTCCATGCCACAAATCTACCCCAATAAAATGCACGGGGCATGGAATCTGGAGCTTGTTTTGACCATGGTGGTTATGGGCTTTCTCTCGAATGCTTCCACCAATGAGATAACATGATACTGCCCACGTTTACTTCTGATTTTCTCCCATTTTTATTTTAGAGCCAATAGCCAATATCTCTGAATGTTATTTCCTTTTATGTTTTTTTTTAATAATTATTATTTCTGTACATATTTCCGTGCACTGTTCTGCATTTTTCTGGAAGTCAAAATATAAAATTGTCAAGTTGGCCTTCTATGCAAAGATTAGTTGAAGAACGTCACCGACACAGGTGTCATCTGTGTTCTTCAATAAATGAACACTTAATTGCTGTAACAATCGTTTTGGTGGGCTGGTGACGTTCTTCAACTATCTGCATGTGGCGGCGCCATCCGCAGTCATTTCGAGCACCCGCAGATATATCCATTATGGGAATCCCGGAAAGGTGTGCAGCAAAGATCCTTTTTCTTCTATGCAAAGAATTCACAACTCCCAGAGCAGCCTTTTTCAACCTTTATACCCCAGTGGATCCCTTAAAATAATTTTCAGGTCTCGGGCAACCCCAAAGTAAAATATATTTTTAGGGGATCATTAGGAAAATCTTGTTTACATTTACAGTAAGTGGAAAGAATACCCCCCCCCCCCCCCCCCCACCATCATGTAACTGGTTCTGCCAGGTGGCATTAGACCTGGAACAAGGCAGACACCATCAGATGGAAGGTCAATCAGTCACAATTTGTGTGGGATTGCATTATGAGGCTGCGCCCTCGTATTCTCTGTTATTGCAGCAGGTGGCTGACAAAGAACAATACGGCCAATCTGATTGCATGCTAATTAGTGTCAGTGTGTGCTGTTATCAGTTGCTTTCTGGGTCCAGGTTGGGGAGCTTTGAGTTCTCGTGATAATTCGTTAACATGCTGGATAATCTCCAAGGATGTGTTGCAAATATCTTGCACATCCTCTGGCCTCCCTCCTCCTTGTGCACAGCTGTACTGCAGTTGGTGGCTGCAAACATTCCTTCACTTCCTGTCCGGAAAACAGGTTGTCCCCAGGACAGGAAGTAAGGCAACACAAAAAGTGGTAAAAATGCTTTTTTAATTTAAATTTAGTGTTGTACATTTGTCTGGTACAGATTTTCCCTCACTTCCTGTCTGGTACAAGGTTGTCTTCAGAACAGAAAATCATGAGAAATCTCTATATCAGGGCCCCAGATAACGGGAAGATCTGACAGGGGTTCTCACTTTTCAATTGGATTCTATCCAAAACTTAGGTCTCGTTCACACCTAGGCGTATTGCATATGCGCGTCTGTCGCACGTTTTTTTACAGCGATTCGCGGTAAAAAAGTAGCGCGACAAACGCGCGTTTCCGAAGGCTACTTGGCTGTATCCCAATGGAAACGTGCAACAAAACGGCCCAAAGTAGTACCTGTACCTTTTCAGGCGTGGGCCGTTTTGTAGCGCGTTAGGGACGGGCGGAAATACGCCAAGGTGGGAACGAGACCATTGAATACAATGGGATTTATATTTTTGAGCGTTTTGTAGAGCGTTCGTCGAGGCGTAGAACGCGCTACAAAACGTTCAGGTGTGAAAAAAAAGTTTAGGGTATAGAAACACTTTATTCTTGCAGCAAAGAAATTAGGACTCATCTTCATAGTTCTCAGACCCCATTGTCAATCTGGCAAGGTATTTGTCAAGTTAAGTGACGCATACAGACACTGCTAAGTTTGGTCTGGACATCTAAGCTTCAATAACCTCTGGTGTACAAAAAGATACACACTTCTAAACTTTAAAAAAAGTCTACATTTCCTTTATGATATTACTGTGCAAATACTCAGTCTGGTCCCTTTATGGCATTGATAGCACAATCTAAAGATAAGTCTCTCAGCTCACTCTCATTGTGTAGAATTCTGTAACCAAACAATGCCATAGTGTTGCTGCAAAGGTCTTGAACTCTTCGAACGCTCTTAAACGGAAGTTCTGTCCGCCAAGCTCTGGAGATGTTTCGCGCATCTACAGAGGAGATGATAAAATTGTCTCCACGTCCATATCCATGTGTCAAATTATAAATCCAGTCCTTAAGTTTCGGGGTAAAAGGAAGCTTGACAAACTCGTACATCTCCTTGACCTTCCCCAACGGGTCTTGGACAATGTCCTCGTAGCGCACCATCATGTAGCGCTTATCGAGTTTTCCCAAGACGGCAGTTTCATATATCTGTTCTTGACTCTTACAAACCTTTTCCATGACTTTGTAGGGAACGTCCTTTTTGTCAACTTTGTCTCCCCCTAACATAGTGTCACTGTCCTTTGTCAACGCATTATTCACATTCATGCGGGACTGAAAGATGGCACGCGGGTCTCGGACTAGGTGGAGGATTTTCAGGTTCAAAGACGGATCCTCAAGCAATGGGTAAAGCACTTTTAAATCAAAAACTCTCACTTCCTTGATCGCAATCACATTGTAGGTTTTGCAGGCTTTTTGGATGGTGTCGAACGGGTACTTGCCGCAAAGTATCTTGCAGCTTAATTGCGGTATGATGTCGTTGCGCTTAAAGGAGGAACAGGCAGGTGGGGAACACAAGGCCCGACTAGCCTCCCACTGAAAAAGATGTGACTTATCCTTTTGTTGGGGCATGTAGGCGTCGTACACGGACATGTCACAATGGAATACAGACCTAAACAGATCCCGAGATGCCATGTGCAAGACCGCAACGCTGTCCTGGCTCATTTTACCCCACACGTGCCAGGCTGGTTCCATCAGGTAGAAGACATCGGGGTGTTGGCTGAAAAGCTGGCCGGTGAAGGAGGAACCAGATCTCCAGGACGATATGATGAGGAGGTGACTTTGTTCTGGTTTGGACACAGGAGAAGTATTTAAATGCATTTTCATGATCATGAAGATGAATCCTGCAGCTTGGGCTGCTATCAGCAGAAAAGTAGACAGTTTACTTGCGCTGATCTTCCACATAATCTTAGCAGAACCTGAAGAGAACAAAGACAAAAAGGAATGATATCTAATGCTTGTGTTCTGTTTCAATATACAAGGAGCCAAACCCAATATAGTTGAGTAGGTCAATTGTATGTAAAGTCAAAATGTTTTATTCTGGTTTTGGATAAAGTGTGTAAGAGTTATATTTTAGGTCAAGTTTTTAGTGCTGTCTAGGTCCCCGACTGGTGAGTAGACATGTGCGATTCGTTTCATTCAGAATTTCCGAACCCCAATGCAGCCCAATGTGTCCGTTTCCGAATTTCGGATTCCGTCTGAATTCTGTTTAAAAACTAAATTGAACCGGACATGTTACTTTTCTGGCCAATCAGATGTGTTTTTCGGTTTAATGCATCCAAATGGGTCTGAATCCGATTTCTGGGAGCCTCAGGTTTAGTTTTATGTATATATGGCTCCCAATATTGCCGCAAGGAATATTTGTTGCGACTACCAGAGAAAACCATATACAGATATAAATGCTAAAGCTGAAGCTCCTAGATCCGAATTTCCCAATATCATTCGGGAGCTCCAGGCAGCCAATCGGGTCTGGGAATTATATACATATACATACATAATATTAAAGCTGAGGCTTCCAGACCGGAATGGCACTTGAAAATTTGGCCTCCTGAATGCCATTCGGGCCTGGGAGCCTCAGCTCTGTATTCTGTAGTTCAAACGAATATTCGTTGTGGCAACAAGTGATTTACACAGTTGTCAACAGAGGTGAGTGAAAATCTTTAAATGGGGACAGCTTTTCTGGTGACAACGGTCTATGAGGAGTTTTCCCCTCAGTTCGGAGAGATTTTCTTGCGCTTCCTGTTGTGTTTCCAGTACAGAAAGTGTAAGGAAATCTACCCAATGGGATACAGACATAAAAATTACAGGGTTTTACCCATCCAATACTTTATCCAAGCATACGTTTTTTATTTACTTTAAAAGTATTTATAGGCCACAGGACAATCAATTATCTTCTTATACTCATACGCAAACATTGTAGCTGTGCAAAACCTAGAAGGTTCACTCAGTGTCAGGTCATGTCTCTCCTCTCCTTCCATGTTTCAGGCAACACCAATCACATTCGGACTTGAATCTAATTCATGACTAGTGAGGTACTTCTTAGCACCTTAAAGGAGAACTATGAGATGAGTGATTTCCACTCACCTCATAGTTCTAGCCAAGCTGTGACAATGAGACTGTCACAGGTCGGCTCAGTAGATCGGGAGGGGAGCGAACACATACAGGTTTGCTCAGCCCCTCTCCCCGCTCCGATCTGCCAGCGCTGTCTGGCGGAAGGGAAGGGGAGGGGGCGGGTACAGCTGGCTCTGCCTCTAGATAGGCAGAGCCAGCTGTCACTCACGCAGCTGGGCGGATCCCGTCATCTACGTCGGGATCCGCTCTGACTGCCGCGTCTCAGTATACCGCAAGCTGTAGCTCGCGGTATACTGAGCCTAGGGTGACGGAAGGACGCTAGTTTGTGTCCTCCCGTTACCCTAAGGAGAACTATGGGGAAAAACACTGACCCCATAGTTCTCCTTTAATTCAGGTTAGAGACAAGGAGTCGGCAAGTAGGTGTGTTTGGGAATTTCACTCCTGCTAAAAAGGGGTTCCCAGATCACTCAGGAAAGGAAGTAGGCCTTAAAGACCAACTCCAGACAAAATATTTCATTATCTTTTAGATAGAGCAGGAAAGGGTTAGAGTTTCTATTGGGTTTTTACTGCTTAAAGTACAAAGGAGAAAAGTACAAGGCCAGCTGTATACAGCCCAGAAGAGATTCTGTAAACAATAAATCAAAGCAACTGGACTTGCTGTATTTATCTTGAAGAAGTTTTGCTGGTAAATGTCTTAAAGAAAAATACAGCAAGTCCAGTTGCTTTGATTTATTTTTTGCAGGTGACCTGGATGAATGAAAACCTTCACAGCCAGAAAAGATTGTTATTGTAAAAGTTGTGTTTAATAAAAGACAACTTTTTCAGGAGTTCAGAGGGTCCCCCTTCATCAGGGCTCACAGCTCTTAGCAAGTAAGTAGGGTACCTGCCTGGTTAAAGTAATTCAGCACCCCACACCTTTCCTTGCCAATTCAGATTTTTCCTGCTGCCTGTGCCACTGTTGGAGCGATTGGAGTGAGGGGAAATCTCTCCACTGAGGACACATCCAAAAACAAGTCGTGTTCTTGGTATCATTTTTAAACAGCACGCGATTGCCATTCAGATACAAGCGATCTGGTGTGTATACAGCCGCTAGATCGCTGGTATGGTGCGGCTAAATATGCACCCTCCAGCTGCCGCCGGCTACCCTGGGCTCCACTGTCCCCCGTGGGGGCCAGGGACCAGCACGGCAGGTCTCCCCTGTTGGATCAAAGGGAGATCAGCAAGCTTCTAGCTACTGATCTCTCCTCCTAACTGCATTACATCACTTCCGGTGTCACTGTGCACATTCTCTGGCTCTTAGAGTCAAGAGAAGAAGCTGGTGAAGCAGATCTCTGCTTCATCAGCTTCTTTGGGATCCCTAGGTGACAGGGGTCTGAAAGACCCCTGCTGTCTCCATAAAGAGGACCTGACACGTTATATTTCCTATTACATAGGGGGCTTGTTAGTGTACAAATACACAAGTTGAGTGTACAAATGAAAAAAACAAAAAATGCAAATGAAACATTTTTAAAGTGCCCCACCCCCCACATGCACGCACATACATATGCAAACATGCGTCGGGTGGGCCAACGCGCAAAAACTAAAAGTGCTCCACACATGTTACATATCATCATGAACGTCAGAGTGAGAGGAATAATTCTAGGGCCATCAATCACTGTTAAGGCTAAACTGATGAGCACCTAAAGCTTTTAAAGAGTCGCCTATGGGAAATTTTGGGTATTGTATTTATTTTAGTTTTATACAGGCGAACGCAATTTTAAGCCTTGACATGTTTGGTATCTATTTACCCGGCGTGACCCCTCTTTTATATTTTACCAGGAAATTGGGTATTATATTCTGTCTATGTGCACTAAATGTCAGTTAAGTGTATTTTCTCCTAAAAATACTTGTTTGATAAATATTTGCGCAAATACCGTGCGACATATAAAATTGCAACTAGCATTTTTTTATTCTACAGGGCCTCTGTTTTCAGAAAATATATCATTGTTTGGGGGTCCAAAGCTGTTTTATAGCCACAAATTCAGATTTTATCACGTGCGTGCAAATATTAAGAAATTGCTCCGGACAGCAAGTGGCTAATAAATCCATTATGGGACCACCATTTAAAAAAATCTATTTATTTACAAATTAGGCCAACAGAGTTTTGCGCGTTCAGCAAAACATGAAAAAAAAACAACTGGCCTTATGCCAAAATCCAGCTAAGCCTCATTCATATTGTACTCATATGTTAATATGAAAAGGTACTGTGCATGTTCTATTAGGGCAGTAAATCTCATTGGCTGACAGCTGGTGATGTTCAGCTCCAGCTCTGTGCTGTGCATTTGTTAAACTCCTGAAGTATGAACATTAACACAATGCAAGCTGGTGACCCGTGATGGCACTGATTGTTTAGAGCAGAGGACAATGGGCAGAGACTCAGAGCCAAAGGGCTTGTAATCAGGTGGTTGGCAGGGATACTATATGTTACTTAAAGCTGAACGCCAGGTATAAAGAATTATGCCTACTTCCATTGATCCAGGTTGGCGCAATCGAAGTATGCATATGTCGTACCTGAACAGCCTACGGGGGATCTTGTAAATCACTGTAGAAGCTGGAGCCGCTACAGTATTGATGGCGATCTTCTGGGTCCTTTGCTGGGAGACTTCCACTTTGCTCTGGAAACACAGGGGGTCTCTCACTTGTCATTGTGGCCATTCATTATTTTTATCAATGAATACAAGGTGTTGTCTGATTGAACAAAGGGTGATGACATCACGATCCACCCCTCATCCACTCAGGGAACGCCTTTTATTTATTGACAAAAATAATGAGCGTTCTCTGAATTGCCACTGTGCCAAGCAAGTGACCCCCTTCATTTCCAGAGCAGAGGAGGAGCCGCCCTGCACAGCACCATACAAGACCCGGAAGATCGTGACCAGCACTGTAATAGCGCCAACTGCCCAGACAAAGTAGAACGTCACCAAAGTAGAACGTCACCATTTCTCCCTTTTTATTTTAAATGCTTCCCTCATGTTAAAAAAAAAGCCTATAAGAACAGCTTACCCTTTCCATGCCCCCTCAATGCCCTTTGCACACTCCTCCACAGCCAGCCACCAATCCTCATCCAGGTTGAATGATGACCAATGTCATTCAATCCACTTCTCATGAGCACAGAATCCCCGTGGGCCACTCAGGCATGGCAATTATATAATTACATTGGGCCAAGCTAAATCATTCTAAGTATTCATAACACTTTATACCTGGAGATCAGCTTTAAAGCCCCAACTTCAGGCTACATTTTTAAAATTTTCTCCTGGTCAGTATCAACAAATAAGCATCTCTGGCTGCAATAACCATCTTCTAAGGGAAACTGTCCACTGCAGTACATATTGTTACACACAAGATCCTCAATCTTCTGGGGTGAATGATGCCCAGTGTCCATGCTCCTGGAGCACAGAGCAGGACATGGAACATTGCTATGAGAGCCTGATAATACAGATCCTACTGATACCAGAGGCTGATAATACAGATCCTACTGATACCAGGGACTGATAATACAGATCCTACTGATACCAGAGGCTGATAATACAGATCCTACTGATACCAGAGCCTGATAATACAGACCCTACTGATACTAGAGACTGATAATACAGATCCCACTGATACCAGAGACTGATAATACAGATCCTACTGATACCAGAGGCCGATAATACAGATCCCACTGATACCAGAGACCGATAATACAGATCCTACTGATACCAGAGGCCGATAATACAGATCCCACTGATACTAGAGACCGATAATACAGATCCCACTGATACCAGAGGCTGATAATACAGATCCTACTGATACCAGAGGCTGATAATACAGATCCTACTGATACCAGAGGCCGATAATACAGATCCCACTGATACCAGAGGCCGATAATACAGATCCCACTGATACCAGAGACCGATAATACAGACCCCACTGATACCAGAGACCGATAATACAGACCCCACTGATACCAGGGACTGATAATACAGATCCTACTGATACCAGAGGCTGATAATACAGACCCTACTGATACCAGAGCCTGATAATACAGACCCTACTGATACTAGAGACTGCTAATACAGATCCCACTGATACCAGAGACTGATAATACAGATCCTACTGATACCAGAGGCCGATAATACAGATCCCACTGATACCAGAGACCGATAATACAGATCCTACTGATACCAGAGGCCGATAATACAGATCCCACTGATACTAGAGACCGATAATACAGATCCCACTGATACCAGAGGCTGATAATACAGATCCTACTGATACTAGAGACCGATAATACAGATCCCACTGATACCAGAGACCAATAATACAGATCCCACTGATACCAGAGGCTGATAATACAGATCCCACTGATACCAGAGACCGATAATACAGACCCCACTGATACCAGAGCCTGATAATACAGACCCCACTGATACCAGAGCCTGAAAATACAGATCCTACTGATACCAGAGGCTGATAATACAGATCCCACTGATACCAGGGACCGATAATAACGATCCCACTGATACCAGGGACCGATAATAACGATCCCACTGATGCCAGAGACTGATAATACAGATCCCACTGATACCAGAGACCGATAATACAGATCCCACTGATACCAGAGACCGATGCATACAGATCCCACTGATACCAGAGCCTGATAATACAGATCCTACTGATACCAGAGACTGATACTACAGATCTCACTGATACCAGGGACTGATAATACAGATCCCACTGATACCAGAGACTGATAATACAGATCCCACTGATACCAGAAACTGATGATTGACATTGCAGCAATACCACAGACACATCTCACTTAGTAACCTAGTCTGTATTGTGCAAGGGACAGGGCTTATGCATTGGCAAGGGATGAGCAAAACTGAGAGATTCAATTTCCCCTAAACATTTTGGTAAAATTTCACAATTTTGGCAAAAAGCCAAGTCAAAAATAAGGTGGTGTGACAGGGTGTGTGGAAGAGTAGTGGAGGGGAGGTATGTAGGACCCAGAATAGTCCATAGTCTCTATCCACTCACACATCTTTACTTAATTAAGTAGTTAGCAGCAGCTAAATTCCGGGTCTGCTGACTCCTGGGGAGAAGTAGTTGACTGGACTGCTGGGCAGGGTGATGAGTGAAACTTCTCAGAGGAAAAAAAGACTGTTTATTTTGTTTGTTTATAGATTACTCTGCTTGGATAGCCAGGGTTGCTGTGACTGTTTAGTTAGTGCTCTAAATGATCTAGGATTTTATTTGTAGTTTTCAATCACCTTTTGAGTGTTGTTCAACACCACTTAGGCCCCATTCACACCTATGCGTATTGTAATATGCGCGTCTGTCGCGCGACCGTCACGCTGTTTTTTTACCGCGATTCGCGGTAAAAAAGTCGCGCGGCCGTCGCGCGATTCCAAAGGCTACTTGGCAGTATACAAATGGAAAACGCCCTACAAAACGGACCAATACGCAGCAAAAAACGCTCCGGGACCTTTTCATGCGTGGGCCGTTTTGTAGTGCGTTCGGGACGGGCGGAAATACGGACAGGTGGGAACGATACCATTGACTACACTGCTATTTATTTTTTTGACCGTTTTGTAGAGCGTTCATCGAGCGTAGGACGCGCTACAAAACGGTCAGGTGTGAATGGGGCCTTAGTGACATGTAAATAAAAAAAGACTGTTAAATTCACAATTGCATGCTGGAAGCTGGTTATACCCTAGAGGATCATGTTGTTTGGCTGGAACCCAGTGTCCCGGGTGAGTGCTGTATCACAGTGGATATTGGTGGCTTTTAAAGGTGCAATGGGAATTAAAATGACTTCTGAGGGTAAGGGAAGTTCTTTTCAAATATCCTATACTTTTGTAGAGATCAGCTTCAGTTTTGAGTTGACCCTGAGTTAAACCTGAGCCCAAGCTGTTTCCATTTTGACCGATTTTGGCCAGGTTGCCCACCTGCAAAGCTTCCTTTGGTTGACTGGTAGCTGAGCCCCATAACATCATTAGTTAGTAGGATGCCGGCGGGCGCACCATAACAACCTATGATGCTTGCTGTCCCATAGTGTCATAGGCATTTATGGTGCACCCAATTAGCATCACAATCAATCTAGACTAAATCACTGTGCAAATCCTTAGAAATAAGAAAGAGAAAAGATTTTCCACCCATGAAGTATGAGCCAGCAACATGCAGCTAGAAAAGAGCAGGTCGCTTATCAACGTGTTCTCTTCCTGATCATGTCCTACCACATTAGATCGATGCCGCTGCTGATCAATGCCACTCCTACCAATTTCCAACAGGTTATGTCTGTGTGCAGGTTGCAGCTGATCAGGTTGTACCTGGTTTAGCTTAATTTCTATAAAATTGTAGGGGGAGAAGTATATTTTGTATTTTTATTTTATATATATATACCATTTTTAAATAAATGGGGGTTGACCTCGGATAGAGGACACGGAAGGGAAACAAACACGAAGTTATCACCAGGGAAGGTTAAAAGTATTTCAAAAGAGAAATCGGGGAAAAGGTTACAATCCTTTTAGGCTATTTAAATTTAGTTAGTTGGAAGGTAAGGGGGTTGGAAAAAGGGTAAATGGGAAACTTAATTTTTTGAGTAGATGTCACATATAGGAGAGAGCACTTAGGCAGGCAAGAGTGAAGAATAATGAAAGGGTTAAGAGGGGAAGATAGTTTTAGGACCAGGTAGAGCCTTTTTTTTATTTTTTTAAAATAATATGGATAGAGCTACACGGACTCACATGGTGATCATGTTCCCCCCTCTCTCCTCAGAACTGGATGTGATAGTAGAATAAATGTTAGATAAGTGTATAGGAGAAGAAATGGAAGATGAGATAACGAACACTGTCTGTCAAATAGAATATTGCCTGGATGAATGTAAGATAAAGTTGAAGATTGATACGGAGAGATACATAGTAATGTTATTTGGGAGATAACAGTTATGATGCTTAAATGTATTTTTCCCTGTTTCTTTTTTATATAAAGTTTGTATAAGTATGTTTATTGAAATAAAAATATATTGAACCAAAAAAAAAAAAATTCTATAAAATGGTATTTTTATCAATCCTTTCATTCTTCATTTGTGTAATAAAAAAAAACTGAAAAAAAATAAATTTATAAATGTCAAGAAGAAACAGGGGACATTTAGGGAAAATAGCACCTTAAGAAATATTGTATCCTTTATATTTCTTGGTTTAAAAAAGAATACAATTTATGTAATTAAATCTCAAATGTAAACATTTTCCACATAGAGTGATCCCACTATAGGACAATTAATCTCCAAAATATACATCAAATAATTGTATTATATTAATTATATAAATACAAATATACAAACATTTAAAGTTCTAAAATCTGTCCCTTCTATCCTAACGTATGGGGAAAATGTTTACATTTGAGATTTAACAAAGAGACCTGTATAGGTTTATAAACAGTATCAAAGTTTGTGTAGCTGTCCTCTTCCCCATTAGAGCACTTACCTTAAATTATGTCTGTTAATCCGATCTTCTTTCCTTTCATTTTCATCTGTCCCTCCAGCGCTGCTGCGGGTCTCTGATCCAGCGCTGACTCCTTGATCCTTGCTGGCACTTCCTGTCCTACGGTGTCTGCATGCGTGTGCACGCTGTCCATAGACTTACCTTGTGTCTCCCGGCGGAAAATCTGAACTGCTCTAATGCATCCACCTCAAGCTCCTTTGCGGCCGCCCGTGATTTTTCAGATTTTCGGACAGGAGCGCGCGGCGAAGACACAGGTAAGTTTAAACCTCTTTTAAAGCGTTTTTTATTTTATTTTAAGGTTTTTGCATATATCTGCTGCTTTCTAGCAGTAGATATATGCAAAAAAAAAAAACGAATGGTTTAATAACCCTTTCATTATTTGGTAATCCTAAAATGTGTGGTTAAAAGTTTAGATAACCCTTATTATTTTTATGAACTCCTTCATTCCCTTCCCTTTTCTTTTCCTCACTGTTTTTAAATTTGTATTCGTTTTTGTAGTACTGTAGCACATTTACTTCCCTCGGAGCTATGTGGATGTTTCAGGTCGACAAAGCTTAGCTAGGGTAGCAAAAAAAAGCATTCTTTACACGAATCAACCTCAAAATCAATGAAAGATTGTTTTGCAGACACTCCATTACAATTAAAAATGTACTTGTAACGTATCTGGTAACATTTCCAAAAATAATCTAACAATTCAAGCAATGTGATTCCCTTTTTGCATTTGTTGCTTTGCTTTAAAGGTCAAGAAAATGTGACATTGATAAATTCTTACCTTTTCTTTACCTTAAAGCTGACCTTCGTGAGACAAACACGTGCGACTGTACAAATACTTCTTCTGCCGCTGGTTGGGAAGTGTCCTGAGTTTAGTACCTGAGTCTGGCATCTTGGATCCTCCTCCTTGTCAAACAGCATAATATTAATTAAGAGTTGAGCCTCTTGTTTCTTCCATCAGTGAAAGCTGTTTCGGGTGGATGTTATAGAGTTTTTAAAGTGAGAACACACTTTTTGGGACTGATGCTCAAAGAAGCAGTATTCCTGCGCTGCGAATGTGCACAGAAATTTGCCAGATTTGCAATCTGCTGGAAGATTTGATGGCGTTTTGTGAATTCCAACAGCAAATAGGGTAAGATAGTTAGGAGAATTGACTCAGCAGCAGGGCTACAGGGTAATAGCAGTTAGGGTGACATCACACATAGCGTCTCACAAGCCTCAGGCTGGTGGGCAATAGTCTTCTATAAACTCCTGTGCTGATCATCACCACCCAACCCCTTTGTATGTGCAAGAAGACCAGTTGTTCAAAAGTATGCAAAAGAACTGAGATAACATTCAGGTCAACAAAGCTTTTGTGTTTGGTAAATTATGTCTTCAATGCTTGTTCCAGGCCATCACCTTTAGGGAATAAGGATAGTGAGGAATGAGAAATGAACAGGGAATTTTTGGAGTAGAGGGTGGAGTTTGGATGGGCGTTGGTATGCATGTGCCAACTCTTTTGCTCTAAAAGTTCGCTATGGCTCTCATGGTTGAACTTAAAAAGATTTGATGGCTGAGTGGATGACAGGGCCTCCTTTTCTTCTATTTTCTTCGAACCAGGGACCCCCGGTGCTGCACGGCAGAAGCACTAACCACTATGCCTGTTCTTTAGTTCTTGGGCGCCATATCACCTGAGCGGCAGGGCACGCGCGCCAACCCCCATCCTTCCCTTCATGTTGTTGTAATGACTAAGTCTGGTTATATGAATCTCAGCTGCGGAGTAGCTGAAGTCAGGTGAGGTCTGTGAGAGGGTACGATTTCAGGGTCGAGCTCCAGGCGTGACTCTCCAACTTAAACTGAGAGTTTGGAGCTCCACCATCATATGCCGCAATTTATTTAGAGTAGGTGGTGCACATGTATTGCCCCAGGTTATTACAGCATAACTGGTTGCAAGTTAGGTGAGATTGAAGCAAGATCAAACAATAAGTCAGTTCCAGTAATCAGGTATCAATAGAAGAAAAACTAACACTTCCCCTTTAAATGCTGAGACACAGGTCTATATGCGGAAGTCCACTCAGCAATTCAGTATTCTTAATACAATGTCCCTACTGAGCTGCTAGCTAAGGACAGGCTGTCCCAGACTAGCAATACTTGCTGTTGGATGTCCAAGTAAGTGGGGGTCCTCTGTTAGATGTCCAAGTAAGTGGGGGTTCTTGCGACTCACACGTTTTCTGGTCCAGTTCCAGGGGTCAGCTGGCGTTTCACTTGCAATAGTGGAAAGCCATACTGATCTCTCTTCCGGCATTTTATGGGGAAGGAGTGTGGGCGGAGCTACCCGCGTCAGAGGCCGATGCGTTCCACGCTGGAACGCATCAGCAGATTTACTTCCGCCTTGCGGTTTGCGTTCCATTGAGGAGTGCAGCCGTGATCGTTACAGCACCCCCCCCTTAAGGGAAGCCCTCCCGGGGTTCCCAAGTGGAGAAGGCTTGCTGGGATACCGAAGGTGAAACCTCCTCACCAATGCAGGGGCATGTACATCCCGACCATTTACCCAGGAGTCCTCCTGGGGACCATAACCCTTCCATCGGATCAGATATTGTAGTCTGTTCCAACGTCTCCTGGAGTCCAGAATCTTCCCCACTTCGTACTCCTCCTCACCCATCACCTGTAACGGGGGGCCCGGAGGAGGTGAGCGATCAGGGAAGGGATCTGGACGGAAAGGTTTGAGCAATGAGACATGAAATGAGTGATGTATCCTCAACTCCGCTGGCAGGGTGAGTCTCACTGTGTTAGCGTTAATAACTTTTTCTATAGGAAACGGACCCATGAACTGTTTGCCCAGTTTCTTTGAGGGAGTTCCGAGACGGAGATTTCTGGTGGACAGCCAGACCATCTCCCCTATGTTATAAGCGGGGGCCGGTCTCCTACGGAGATCGTAGTAATGTTTCTGTCGGGACTGAGCACAGGCAAGGTTGTCACGCAGCACTTCGGTCATTTTCTGTAGATTGGATAGGTAGGCACCGCGGCAGGGACATTCGAGGGAACCAGGGAGTCTGGTATAGAATTCGGGTGATACCCATAGTTAGCGAAAAACGGAGATTGAAGCTTGGAGGAATAGGTGGCATTGTTGTAAGCGAATTCTGCTTGGGGGAGTAACTCGAACCAGTCATCCTGGAGGTGTGTACAGTAACACTGGAGGTACTGTTCCAGGCATTGATTTACACCCTCCGTCTGACCATTTGTCTGGGGGTGGTAAGCCCTGGACAGTCTGTGGTCAATGCGAATAGATGTACACAAGGCCCTCCAGAACCTGGAAACGAATTGAACTCCCCGGTCAGATATAAAGACGATATCGTTAATGAATGCCTGAAACATGGCGGGGGCGTTACATAGGCCAAATGGCATCACAGTGTATTCGTATAAGCCATAGCGGGTTCTGAAAGCGGTTTTCCACTCGTCCCCGGACTTAATGCGTATCAAGTTGTAAGCTCCTCTGAGATCTAGTTTGGTATATATCTGAGCTGCTTGTAACCGTTCTATTAGTTCGGGGATAAGGGGTAGAGGATACCCATTTTTTAACGTGATTTTATTCAGGCCCCTGTAATCTATAATGGGCCTAAGGCTTGAGTCCTTATTCTTAACAAAAAACATCCCTGCCCCAGCCGGAGACGTAGAGGACCTGATGAACCCATTACGTAGGTTCTCCTCAATATACTCTTTCAGATGCTCCAGTTCCGGCTGGGACAAGGGATATATCCTCCCCGTTGGTATGGCTCCTCCTGGTATCAACTCAATTGGGCAGTCATATGACCTGTGCGGGGGGAGAACCTCTGCGTTCCGTTTACTGAAGATATCAAAGAAATCATGGTAACAGCTGGGAATTTTATTTATGGAAACTTGCATCAACGGGTTAATGGGGTAGCAAGTCTCCTTACAATAAGAGGAATCTAGACTGACACCCTCTGGCGTCCATAATATCTTGGGTTGATGTAGTCTCAACCATGATAATCCTAGGATTTCCGTGAAAAGCGGAGAAGGAAATACATTGAATGTGAGATATTCAGTGTGGCTCCCTTCACAGGTGACCAGAAGTGACTGAGTCTGGTGACAGATAGGCCCTGCGGAAGAGGTTGTACCATCTATAAAACTTACAGAGAGTGGTGTTAATTTTTTTGACTGTGGTATTTTATTTTTGGACACAACATGGACATCAATAAAGTTGCCGCATGCCCCCGTATCCACCATGGCTCTAGTCGTCATCCACTCCTGGTCCCACTGTAGGGTAAGAGAGATGTACACGTAATGAGTGGATTGAAGGCTAGTGGGAGACATTTTGCAGACTTGTACAGTCTTACCTCCGCTCCTTCTGGTAACTACAGGGCAGTTGTCCACCACATGCTGGGGGGAAGCACAGTAGAGGCATAAGTTGTGGCTTCGCCTGCGGGTCTTCTCAGTTTGGGAGAGGGGTCCCCTTATGGCCCCGATCTCCATTTTCTCCTCCCTTGGGGGACTGGCTCTCCGGGGTGATGGATAACTACATGAACTGCGTTCAGCACGTCTCTCCCTAAGCCTTCTATCGATGGATATAGCCCTCTGTATGAGGGCTTCCAGGGTATCGGGCAACTCTTCTCTAGCGAGCTCATCCTTTAGTGTCTCTGAGAGACCGAGGCGGAACTGATTACGGAGACCGATATCATTCCACTCGGTCTCCCTGGCCCATCGTTGGAACTCTGCAATGAAATCCTCTAAGGGACGTTTCCCCTGTTTTAATGCTCGGATGGCTGATTCCGCGGTGAGCTGTTTGCTGGCATCCTCGTAGAGGAGGCACATGGACTCGAGGAACAGTGTATAATCGTTTAGAACAGGGTGGTCTTCCTCTATGTAGGTAGTAGCCCAGGCTCTGGGTTCTCCTTTAAGATAGGAGATCAGGGTCAGCACTTTTATCCTATCTGTGGGGTATGTACGGGGATGGAGGTCAAACATCAATCTACAGGAGTTGATGAATTCCCAATACTTTTTTCGGTTCCCTGAGAATGGCTCAGGAGGACAAACTTTAGGCTCGGGTCCGTCTCTTGGTTCTCTTGGTACGGCTGCGTTCAGAGTAACGGTTTCGCGTAACTCCTGATTCTCTAGCTGTAATTCTTGCACAGTTTTAGATAGATTCTCTACCCTCTGTGTAATAGCGACTATGTGCGCAGCAAGCTCCGCTGGATTCATTTTTACGGGTTCCACTATTCTGTAATGACTAAGTCTGGTTATATGAATCTCAGCTGCGGAGTAGCTGAAGTCAAGGGAGGTCTGTGAGAGGGTACGGTATCAGGGTCGAGCTCCAGGCATCACTCTCCAACGTTAACTGAGAGTTTGGAGCTCTACCATCATATGCCGCAATTTATTTAGAGTAGGTGGTGCACATGTGTTGCCCCAGGTTATTACAGCATAACTGGTTGCAAGTTAGGTGAGATTGAAGCAAGATCAAACAATAAGTCAGTTCCAGTAATCAGGTATCAATAGAAGAAAAAGTAACACTTCCCCTTTAAATGCTGAGACACAGGTCTATATGCGGAAGTCCATTCAGCATTTCAGTATTCTTAATACAATGTCTCTACTGAGCTGCTAGCTAAGGACAGGCTGTCCCAGACTAGCAATACTTGCTGTTGGATGTCCAAGTAAGTGGGGGTCCTCTGTTAGATGTCCAAGTAAGTGGGGGTCCTTGCGGCTTGCACGTTTTCTGGTCCAGTTCCAGGGGTCAGCTGGCGTTTCACTTGCAATAGTGGAACGCCATACTGATCTCTCTTCCGGTATTTTATGGGGAAGGAGTGTGGGCGGAGCTACCCGCGTCAGAAGGCCGATGCCCTAATTTTCTATGCTTGATACTATTTTTGTATATTTTTTGCTGTTCTGCGTGTTCCGAACAGGTAAAGAACTTTGAGGGCATATCCTGAAGTGTGCTCAGGGTAGGGCGCACAGTGGTCTGGAGATTTCTCATGTTTAATGCATAAAAATGTGATCATTCATATTACTATAAATTATCTATTCTTTAATATTTAAAATATTTACCCACCTGTATTTATCACATCAAGGCGGACATCATTTTAGGGGATTTAAAAGAGTTTTTCAGGCTTCAGAATTTCTGTTTTAGCCAATAGTAAACATCAATCCGCCCAGCTGCGTGACTGACAATCCAACGTTAACTGAGAGTTTGGAGCTCTACCATCATATGCCGCAATTTATTTAGAGTAGGTGGTGCACATGTGTTGCCCCAGGTTATTACAGCATAACTGGTTGCAAGTTAGGTGAGATTGAAGCAAGATCAAACAATAAGTCAGTTCCAGTAATCAGGTATCAATAGAAGAAAAAGTAACACTTCCCCTTTAAATGCTGAGACACAGGTCTATATGCGGAAGTCCATTCAGCATTTCAGTATTCTTAATACAATGTCTCTACTGAGCTGCTAGCTAAGGACAGGCTGTCCCAGACTAGCAATACTTGCTGTTGGATGTCCAAGTAAGTGGGGGTCCTCTGTTAGATGTCCAAGTAAGTGGGGGTCCTTGCGGCTTGCACGTTTTCTGGTCCAGTTCCAGGGGTCAGCTGGCGTTTCACTTGCAATAGTGGAACGCCATACTGATCTCTCTTCCGGTATTTTATGGGGAAGGAGTGTGGGCGGAGCTACCCGCGTCAGAAGGCCGATGCCCTAATTTTCTATGCTTGATACTATTTTTGTATATTTTTTGCTGTTCTGCGTGTTCCGAACAGGTAAAGAACTTTGAGGGCATATCCTGAAGTGTGCTCAGGGTAGGGCGCACAGTGGTCTGGAGATTTCTCATGTTTAATGCATAAAAATGTGATCATTCATATTACTATAAATTATCTATTCTTTAATATTTAAAATATTTACCCACCTGTATTTATCACATCAAGGCGGACATCATTTTAGGGGATTTAAAAGAGTTTTTCAGGCTTCAGAATTTCTGTTTTAGCCAATAGTAAACATCAATCCGCCCAGCTGCGTGACTGACAGCTGGCTCTGCCTATATACAGGTGAAACTCGAATAATTAGAGTAACAGGATCGAGAGGTGAGTGAACACCGGTATGTGTTCGCTCACCTCCCGATCTACTAAGCCGGCCTGTGACAGTCTCATTGTCACAGGTCGGCTAGAACTATGAGGTGAGTGAAAAGCACTCACCTCATAGTTCTCCTTTAAGCAACAATCCCCAACCCATTCGTCTGCTGGCTAGATTCTGCTATTGGCTATTTAAAATTGCCATAGCCAATAGCAGGCTGGCTATTGCACACTATTGAAACAGACAATTTAATTAGCAACTAAATAAATTTAGTTGCTAACAACAACATTTTTTAGTTTGCACATGTCTATTATTATCATTATATTATTATTATACAGGATTTATATAGCGACAACAGTTTGTGCAGCGCTTTACAATATAAGAAAGACATTACAATACAATTCAAGACAAGATGGTAAGGAGGGCCCACAATGTGAAAGGGAGGGGCAAGTGATACATGAGGAGGTAGCTGTGTGGGCATGAATTGTATGAGCACGTGATGGTTGAGCGGTTAGGTTGAGGTGGGATAGTCTTCCCTGAAGAGATGAGTCTTAAGGGATTGGGATAGGGGTCTATCAAGCAACTGACAAAAAAAATGAGGACATACTATGTCCTCGATTTTTATTTTTTATTTTTTCTTACTGGTTACTTGAGAGCTCTGGATGCTTGAAAGCCGGATAATGGGGAGTTTACTGTATATACAGGTATATAGTCCAATCAATTAACACACACCTTATAACATTATTTTTTATCATCTTTATTATTAAAAAAAAAAACATAACTTATTTAATTTACAATAGAAATATAGCATACAGAAAGAGCATGCATTCAGAAAATGTGAAATAAATGGAAATAGTGACTTCTTGCATACATAATACTATACCAGTTATTATATAAAACATTATATGCATATAGTTCACTCCATGGTCGGTTTGTAAGCGGCACTGTGAACAAAAATAAAAACATTTTGGACTTCTTTAATAAATATATTTCCACCAAAACACTTGTAGATATATCAGTAAATATATATAATATAAGAGCTATATACTACGGATACTATGGCAGCATAACTTGGTTAGGATACAAAAATAAGAATGTGACATAAAGTATTTATATATTTTTTTTTAACAATACATTTAAAAAAAAATATAATCTTCCATCCTGTTAGAAATCCAGGTTGGTTGATATTCAGCTATGAGCCAATGACCCACCATATCCTTACCATGTGTTTCTAGTATGTAACATTGGCAAGCTTGTGTGATGGCCGATGTACTTTCGAATATGGTGGGGTTTGGATTTTGAAATTGTGGGAAGTAAATGATCGTAAAGAAAACAAAGGACATCTCTGCTAATAAAGAACAGTTATTAATCATATGGGTAGAAGGCCAAAACTTTTAAGACTCCAGGTCTCTGAGGTTTCAGCACATTGAGTCTGATTGGGCAACCCAAAGCTGGGATTGACATTTTTGGCCCATCATTATTTGGCCATCATGTGTCTTTGTTACATTGTTCTTGAACCTTGAAGGTTCCTATATCCATTAGGCAACTTCCATTAGATATCTGGAGTCCCAGCAGGTTTAGAATAGAACTGGACTGTCTGCAGCTTTCTGCAGGTGCTGAAGATGACTTCAGGATGAAAGTATTGGCCAATAAAAAAATGAAATCGTCAAACATTCGTCAAACAAAATCAATACATCCAGCTTGTTTAGATATGTATATAGCATGCCACCATGTGTAGAGAAGCCCAGCATTATTTTTTTTCTGATGACATAATACGTTCTCATGCACTTCAAAAACTAAAAACATCCACACAATAAAATATCTTTTAACATGGAGTATAGGAAGTAATTGTTAATGTTTTCACAACAGTTCGACGCAGATGGAAAGAATAAGGCCTAGAATTGGGTGATGGAGTTATTGAGGAAAACCTCACACGGTGAGGATACAGAACGTCCTGTTATTTGTCGCACTCCAGGTCCTGCGCAGCCTCTCCGCCTTGGTAATGCTCCTGACAGAATTCCCGTATGCGTCTGCATGCCTCTACCATCATTTCCTCTGGAACGGTGAGCACGATCCGGAAGTAGTTGGGAAATTCAAAGCACTGAAATAACAGAATAAAGAATAACATGGGTCAAGGATATTGGTGGTTGTGGTAGAGGTGTACCAATGGACCTGCTGCTGATTTTGCCTTTTGATCTATATATGCTCAATGGGAGGGTCTAAAAAGCAAGAAAATGGAGATATGTCAGGCGCACTACCTCTGTATGGTGTTGGAATGATTGGTGGAACCTGTGGGTACCGGTGGTAGGTGTGCAAGCTCCTAAAACAGGCAGAGGTGTCCTGTATGGTACCATAGAGAAAAAAGTAAAAAGGAGCGCTACAACCTAACACAGTGACCGTTATATGAACATGAATGTGGGACAATTTAATAAAAGTTCTAAATGGATATGGCAATTCAATGGTAATCCAATGGTAAAAATGGCACCCACTTGATGTGGAGATGATGATTGTCCTGTTAAGTTTATAGTTGACAACTGAAGAATGTCCTGTTCTTTGATGTTGGGGGTAGTTCTAAATTGGTTTGTTCTGGCTGGCTGAACCACTCATATCTATGTAATCAGCTCGCCACCAGCCAGCACAAACCAATTTAGAACTACCTCCAACGTCAAAACACAGGACACTTTTCAGTCGTCAACTATAAACTTAACAGGACAATCATCATCTCCACATCAAGTGAGTGCCATTTTTACCATTGGATTGCCATATCCATTTAGAACTTTTATTAAATTGTCACACATTCATGTTCATATACCGGTCACTGTGTTAGGTTGTACCGCTCCTTATTGCTTTTTTGGAAATGGGAGGGTCTGCCTGCTATGGTCACCTTATTAGTTCCAGTGTTGTAATAAGAGAAGAACTGCTGGGAAAATCAGCCAGTCAATCACATGAGCAGGAAATTGCATTAGTGGGGGCTCCTATGTACACTGTGTAGGCAACACCCTACCAATGGCTGCCACTGGTTTCACAAAAGCAACATGAGCATTTTTAGGGGATTTAAAAGAGTTTTTCAGGCTTCAGAATTACTGTTTTAGCCAATAGTATGCTAGTTACGTGGAGGAGATGGTTGTTAGGGGCTAAATCACGCTAAGAACTCATCTTCTGTGCATGTTTCCAGGATTTCCAATTCAAGTCTACGGAACCAAAATTGATTCTGCCTAAAAAAAAAGCTCATGTACTTTTTCCAGCTACAAGAGATGCAAATCTAAGCTGTTAAAGGGCACAACTAAAGATTCTTAATGTTGACGGCACAGCCAGGGCCGGATTTCCCACAAGGCTAACCGAGGCCGACGCCCGAGACATGCAGTTCTGCGTGCTGGGTGGGTAGTTGTTTTCTACATTTAGCCCTACTTTGGGCAAGCAGATCTAAATGTACAGCGGGGAAGCCGCGGTTTGTTTTGTACAAGTTATCTCAGAGATGTCGCCGAGATCACTTGTATGCAGCCTGCACACAGGGGGGGCGCATTGAAGAAACTGGCATTGGGGCAGCAGAGAGAGTAAATCCAGCCTGGGCACACCAAGTTGTGAATGGGGGCTAAAGGGTACGCAACACTTCAAACAATGTTCTGTTACCCTTTAACCCCACCCCCCTGAGCTGAAATAGCCCCTTCGCCCAAAGCTTTATACTGACTGAATTCTCACCACAATGGTCCGCTGCAGAGTTTGCATCCTTGGTGGTAAGAACTTGGTAAGTGTGGAGCTTGAGGTGGGGAGGTTTGGCTACTTCAGCTACTTGGGGTTGGGGGCCAAAGGGTGACAAAACTTTGAAAGGTTCCTCACCTTTTCAAACACATCTCTCCCTCACTACTGCTCCCACCCATTCTCAATTAAAACTTTAAAACCCCTTCTTTAGTGACCAATGCCTGCCGTCACATGTTTAGGGCCCCTGCTTGTCATGTGACCACAGATATAGCAAACAAGAAGCAGTTTTAAGATTAGGATTTTTAACATAGTGATTAGTTGGGAGGTGTTTTGGGGCAGGGTGAGACATTTCTCTTTTTTTTTTTATAGCTTGCTGCAGATCAAAGTGCAATATGACTTGGGTACACATTATATGAAATGATAATAAAATCAGTGTTCTTTTGTAAGAAATTTGTCTGTAAGGACTTACTGTAGCAGGGAGACAAAAGACGGATTGCTCGGATATCATTCTTTCCGTAAAATCCACATCGCTCTCAAATTCCGGAAAGTGTTCCATATCAATCCCAACCTACAAAGTAAACAGAACAAGGAAACAAATTAGACTGCGAGTAATAAGGCAAACATTGCGGTGAATGCTATGATTTCCTCAATACATTGCATCCTTTTGTCTATGTCATGTCTCAGCTCTTTCCTTGTACTCAAGTGACAGGCCTGACCCAAGCCAGTTGAAGCCTACTGTCAGCCAAATTATTTTGTTTTAAAATATCAAAAAGGGACTTTTCCTGTGCTATAAAGTATTTTCTATGCAACACCAGTATAATAAAAATCAAATGTATTTTATTTATCACATATAGGAGTCTGTTTATATGAAGAAAAAAACTGTTTAGTATATTTTTTTGTTAATTTAATGTAATACCACATAATGGAGGTAAGGAGCATAGAAAATAAACATTGATTTCCTTGGTTACCCCCTCCACCTAGTGTCCATCATGCAGTATTACATTATCAACCTGAAAGAAAATATACTGAGAATGTTCGTTTTTACCTCTGTTCGCACGGAACAAACGATGACTGAGATTTCAGGGTGAATGGCTTTTCAATATTTTTATAAATAGACCTCAAGGTGTTACAAATCTATTAAAAACTAATTTAACAGATTGTTTTAGTTTTCGATAAAGTGGAGAAGTAAAAATATCGGCCAGGTTCTTATTCTTGCCATTACCCCATCCCTCACTTCCTCTCTCTGTTAAACCAGGTAGGAAATGGGAAGTGCAGTTATCTTCGGGACAGGAAGGCACACGTGGCAATCATTGGATTTGTAACTGTGTTCCTACTTTCCATCACCTCCGGTCCTAACAGGAAGTGAGAAGAAAATTCCCCAACAGGAATACAGACAGCAATATAAATCTGACAGAGGCTCTGACCTAGGGGTAGGTGACCACGGCGCTAAATGCATTTTTGTATGGTTTGTCCACCCCAAAGCTGATATTTCTATTTTTGGTAGATGTTGGGGAGTTAAACCATCTGACATTCTTCTCTATCTCTTGGGAACTCTATTGATGAGATCCTTGTGCTGAGTTCCCGGGTCTGCACACCAACTGTGCTCATTATGAGGAGTTCCCACCATCCCTGTGCTGAGTTCCTAGGTCTGCACACCTGCTGTGCCCATTATGAGGAGTTCCCACCATCCCTGTGCTGAGTTCCTAGGTCTGCACACCTGCTGTGCCCACTATGAGGGGTTTCCACCAACTCTGTGCTGAGTTCCCGGGTCTGTACACCTGCTGTGCCCATTATGAGGAGCTCCCACCATCCCTGTGCTGCGTTTTGGGTCTGTAAACATGCTTTGCCCATTATGAGGAGCTCCCACCATCCCTGTGCTAAGTTCCCGCGTCTGTAACCCAGCTGTGCCCATTATGAAGAGTTCCCACCATCCCTGTGCTGAGTTCCTGCGTCTGTAACCCAGCTGTGCCCATTATGAGGGGCTCCCACCATCCCTGTGCGGAGTTCCCAGGTCTGTACCCCAGCTGTGCCCATTAGGAGGAGTTCCCATCATCCCTGTGCGGAGTTCCCAGGTCTGTACCCCAGCTGTGCCCATTAGGAGGAGTTCCCATCATCCCTGTGCGGAGTTCCCAGGTCTGTACCCCAGCTGTGCCCATTAGGAGGAGTTCCCATCATCCCTGTGCGGAGTTCCCAGGTCTGTACCCCAGCTGTGCCCATTAGGAGGAGTTCCCATCATCCCTGTGCGGAGTTCCCAGGTCTGTACCCCAGCTGTGCCCATTATGAGGAGTTCCCACCATCCCTGTGCTGCGTTTCTGGGTCTGTAACCCAGCTGTGCCCATTATGAGGGGCTCCCACCATCCCTGTCGGATTTTCATTTATTTTACAATATGGAGAATTTAATAGGAGAAGATGGGACATATAAAGGGGGAAGGTTACACCCAAAACTGCTAGGTGGAGGGGAAAGAGCTGGGAACAATGACCCGCAGATCTCCCATATAACAATCCGAGGACTGAACTATAATAATATCACTTTTATAGATGGACCCTGTAAAACTGATGGGCAGATCTTGTAACGCGACCTCAGCTATGGAAATCTAACATGAAATATATTTTCCTTATTTAGATAAATGTCCCTTTATTGGCTGACATTTTATATAACTGTCACAATGTTTACCATTCAAACACTTTCATTACCTGTTGAGATCACATCTAATTATGACTTCAGATATTTTAAGACCGGCTAGAATTGCGATAAACACCTGTTGGTTGACTCTCTCATTGGCATGCATTCCACACCCCTCCTTATGTTTTATCAACATTCACTTTGAAAATATATTTTGGAAATACTCAGCAGGGACAAAGTGTGAAAGGGATAAGACCTCTGTCACCTTTTCTTTTTCTGTCATATCTGTCCCGTTGGGGAGATTTCCCTTCACTTCCTGTTCTGCAGACACAACAGGAAGTCAGGGGAAATTGCCTCTTAGACAGTTGCCACTGCAACAACTGTCCCCTTTGGAAGATTTTTCTCTTTTTACTCTTGTCACTCTGTCCCAGTGACAACTCAGAAAATTGTGCAAAAGTCGCCAGGACAAATAGAGATGGCAGATACAATTACACAATAAAAAATGTCCGATCCTCCTGCTGTTCTGGAACCACGAGTCCCATGAGGCATTGCAAGACTGACAGTTACAGGCATGGCTCTCAGAGGCAGAGGCATGTAGGGATTTGTAGTTAAAGCACAGCTGGAGGGCCGGAGTTGCCCACCCCTGTTCTAAGATTTGGGCTTTAGAACAATTTTACTAACAACATTTATTTTGAAGGTTTAGAGGTTTAGAAATTGATGTTTGGTATCATTTTTTTACATTATTTATACAACTGTATTTTATTTATATTTTTTATTTTATATTTATATTATATATTTATCTTTGCAGAGCATGCTGGACTTTCTATTAGGAAAGCATAGCATAGTCTACTTGGTTGGTGACAAGCTGTATAAACTGACAGAGCCAGGCAGTTTTTGCAAGGAGAGGGTGGTGGGTATGCCTCCTCTGAGCTGTGTGTGTAAACTGATCTTCCTGCTCTTAAAGGAGAACTATGGGGTTAGGGCATTTCCCCATAGTTCTCCTAAGGGTAACGGGAGGACACAAACTAGCGTCCTCCCGTCACCCTAAGCT
>NW_017306484.1:1584127-1595072 GCF_000935625.1 Nanorana parkeri
GAGCGGGGAATCCAGCCCCGCCCCTGCCACGGCAGAGAGCCGTGACAGGATCGAGAAGTGAGCGAACGCCGGTATGTGTTCGCTCACCTCCCGATCTACTGAGCCGACCTGTGACAGTCTCATTGTCACAGGTCGGCTAGAACTATGAGGTGAGTGAAAAGCACTCACCTCATAGTTCTCCTTTAGGGCTATTTACAATACAATTATAAATCATATTATTATGATATTCATAGGAATAAAAAGTTAATTTTCTACCATATTTATTTTTTTCTTCTTTTAAAAAATATAAATTTTAATCCTGCTCATAATAAAGTATATATAAACCCAGTCACTAAAATCTCATAAAAACTTTAACATGTTAATGTCAATTCCAAATGCCATTTTTTTATATTTTATATTTCATTAAAATAATCCCTGGTGATCCTGCCTTGAAGATCCTTGTTCAGGCTCTTCCTGTTATAGGGTGACAACACTCTGCTCCTGTCTTCCAATGCAGACACTAAGTGGTCGGTCCTGCATAAATGACACAGATACGGTCACCTGTTGTCACCATCAGGAAACCTGTCCTGACAAATGCCATGCAGCCATCATTTGAGTGCATGTACATAGGAAGTGGCTGCAAACGAGGCTGCAGCACTGAGATGCCACAAATGGAGATAACATTGTTTATGACAGTGAATTTAGTGAAGGTTTACATCTAATTTTAAATAGATACCCTCATTTTTTTTAGAGAACATTCTGATTACGCAAGGTGAGGGTGTCTGGCCAATATTCTGCTTACCATTAAGTACATGGCTCCTGCCGGTCGCACGGGGCAGAGTCCAGGGACGGTGGAGAGGGTAGTATAGCAGAGGTCAGCATTAGACTGCAAGAAAAAACGGAGTACACAAAAAAGAATGGACGTCAATGAAAAACTATTGACTCTGAATGATGTAAAGCCAAAGTAAAGAGAGGAAATGCGATTATATAAAGGTATACTGGAGGCCGGAGCTATGACCTATTTCCCAATATTACAGTCTGAAAAAGAACGCAGGTTCCATAGACGGCAGCATTTTCCACTGGAACTCGGAAGGAGTTGTTTTTGGTGTATATACAGTGTGTGTGTGTGTGTGTGTGTGTGTGTGTGTGTGTGTGTGTGTGTGTGTTTGTTTGTGTCCAGAGCATTTATCATCCTATGTTTGCTTTTCTTTTTTTTAGTTTCACATTTTTTTAGTTTCAAATTGCTTTTCTTAAAAGGAGAAGAAAAGCCCGGAAGCTGACCAGGGTGTACAAGAGACAGGGGGCATAAAATCAAATTACTAAGTTATAGGGGGTGATTTACTAACCTAAACACACGCACGCACCAGGTGCGTGTGATTTTCACACAGCAAAACGTATTTATCAACCAAAAAGTCTCTAAAAGCATATTTCCACTAATGCCATATATGGAAAAATCATGCACATGATGCATATATAATGCTGCTTCACAGTTTAGACAAAAATAGTTAGCTCATGCATTTACATTCCTGCATTCATCAATGCAAGCAACACAACATAGAGCTAATTTGCACAACATCACCTTGCAATTCATGCTTGGCTTTGCACAACACACCTGCTGGGTGTGTACACACTACAAAGGTGTTTAGATTCCAGCCATAGATCATGCTGGGAGGGAACACACTATAGAGGTGTATACATGTTCATGGTGTGTTTATAAGGTTAGTAAATCAACCCCATAATGTCTATAGGTTCAGTGCTTGAGAAGTACAATGAAAGTGTATCTGAAGCCCTAAAATGTCTTTGTACCCTCTTTACTTGCCTTGGTAAGTACCATCACCAAGTGGGAATAGGAGGTGAAGGGAAACCTTCCATTGTGCACATCTGTTCCGGTCTAAGAGTGCATTTCACCTCACGTTGGAAGGAATTCCCAGTTTTACCAAAATTGCCACTCTGTTGCTGCTGGGTTATACAGTTTTTAAAAGGGGTATAGAAGATGGGTGCAGTGGGGTGTTTCTTAAAAAGTACTTGGGAGGGGGCAGAGTTTTAAAGTGTGCCCAAGGCATACAAATCTTTATTTAAACCTTTGATAATGGAAGGCACTTGGAAAATTGGCCATTTGGCAAACTGGCTGAGCAAGCCAACCCAAAGTAGTTTTTTTGTGAATAAAACAGCTCGGAGGTATAATCCCACCTGAGAGTTCCTGTTATACTTCTGGGCCTCCTTTCTAGTCAGAACACTTCCCAAAATAGCTCAGATAGGTATTTCATAGATGGCCTAAGGCTACTTTAATTCTATAACTGGATCATCTATGTTTAAAGGAGCATCAGCTCTACTCCGGTGCACCAGACTTTTAAATAATCTAACTAAGCACAGGCTTGGAGACCTAATAGGGAAACCTGTTTTCTGCTGCACTTCCCAGCTTATTCTTTCAGCCATGGCCCATATGACCAAAACCACAGGTGTGCAGTGGGATAAAGAATAACCCATAAAACTCCTAACCCAACTGAAAAACTGCAGCCATTCTATAAAGACCAATTGGTCAGTACAGTACAGCAACAACAAAATGTACATTTGGGTATGTTATGCTCCCTGTATGCGTCTCAATTGTCATATTCAATTTTGACTGCAATGTACTTTTAAGGTTCTTATTACCCTTGCAGTAAATGTCAGGCAGCCTTACTAGTTCCTGTCCTCATATTTGTGGATGCCATCAGACTACACCAAACAACCCCAGTCATTTGGTCAATTTGGATATTATTGGCTAACCACTGTTACTTATTCTGATATAAGTGGATGTCAGAGATGTCTAGTTGTATGTTTCACTCATGCTTTGATCTGAAGTTTAGGGAAAAAAATGTCTCAAAAGTCAGATCAGCAGAAAAAAAAAAATATATACAGTATATATCATTAACTGTTATAAGTCAATAAAAGCTCAAAATCACTGAATTTTTGGGATATGCTATGTTTTTATCCATTTAAAAAGTTTATTAGTGGTTTTGATTTGGTTCGGAACCTAGTTTTTATATTCCCAATGAAACTATAAATGTCACATTTGAAAAACATAGAGACACACACCCATAAATAGTCCCCCACTGTAGGAAATACCTTGATGAAGTTGATGGTGTTGTCATAAAAATGCTGAGGAGTCCTGTTGATTAGGTGATCCAGTGCTCCTTGGACGATGGTACATGGACCAAGAATTCTCTGACTTAGGCGTACAAGGCCCTCTCTGATCTAAAAATAAGAAATAGAAGTACTTATGGCATTTTCAGCCAAACATTTTAATACAAGAATGCTCTTTTTAGATGTT
This sequence comes from Nanorana parkeri, assembly GCF_000935625.1. Taxonomy (NCBI): domain Eukaryota; kingdom Metazoa; phylum Chordata; class Amphibia; order Anura; family Dicroglossidae; genus Nanorana; species Nanorana parkeri. The sequence goes on from NW_017306484.1 coordinate 1,587,417, forward strand.
TGTGGACATTTCAAAGGTATGCCATGTTGACTACTAACATGTTGAAGATAGACACTTTGTGGCCAACGGTTTGTGGACATCTAACCATAACACCTATATGAGCTTGTTGGGCATCCCATTCCAAAACAATGGGCAATAATATGGAGTTCACATCCAGCCTCTTTTCTTCTGGGAAGGCTTTCCACAAGATTTTGGAGTGTGTTTGTGGGAATTTGTGCCAATTTAGCCAAAAGAGTATTTATGAGATTAGGTACTAATTGGATGGGAACGCCTAGCTTCCAACTGCCATTCGAATTCATCTTGAAGGTGTTTAGTAAGGTTGAAGTCAGGGCTCTGTGAAGGCCACTCAGGTTCCTCCACACCAAACTTATCGAACCATGTCTTTATGGAGCTGGCTTTGTACACAGGGGCACAGTCATACTGGAACAGGAAAGGGCGGTACCCAAACATTTGCCAAAAGGTAAGAGGTGCAGAGTTGCCTAAAATGTCTTTGTATGCTGTAGCAGTAACAGTACAGTCTAGAAGCGTCCACATACTTTTGGACTAATAATGCATATAGCATAATTTGCCATGTAATTGCTTTACAGTTTATTACAAAATGTTACACCAAAAAAAGGAAAAGTCCAATTTTTTGGATAATATTACCTCCTTGCCAAAAATTTCTTTACGATCATGGATTAAAATCCATCCCATCCTCCATCCTGGCACCAGCCAGCGCTTAGCAAGGCCACCACATGACAAAATTGGGACGTTAGTGCTCAGTGGTGCTAGAGCCTTGAATGCACCATATTCAAAAACCTGTTGAAACAAAACAACAACATAAATAATCAATGCATCACTCCGCAAAAGAGACATAGAGGGATCTCTGTATCCAATTTCCCAGCTCCACCCTCCTGCCATTGCCTTTACCAAAAAGTCTTGCAACCCCTGTTGAATTTTTCAATATGAATACCCAATCATGTGAAAGAAAAATAAAAAAACGGGATTTTATTGGTTATGTTGGTTATTTTGTGTGTTTTTTTTAGGCAAGGTATACAGTATGGGGCATTAAATCCTGTTATCTGCATATAAATATTCCATGGCTTGACATGATGGGTTTCATAGGAATCTGCAACTCTGTTGCATTTTAATCCTGCCTACAATCTTCAGGCCGAAAATATTTTAGTATTTAAAATATTTAAAACATTTCTAGCACATAATTGGTGGATTACGGTAAAGTTAAGAGCTGTTGCCTGCAGTGACCAGCATTTCTGTTTCCATAAAATGTAAGGTGAAACTTTATAGATTGTTATTGACTTTAAAAGGGGATTTTTAAATGATTTAAGTACACAATTAATATAAATACTTTTTATGCTAAAATAATCAGGTCCTTTAATAAAATTTTAAATAAAATAAAATATATGATTCTATTTTAGCTTTAATTCTTTTTTAGCATTACAAACTGTGCACTGTGGTAAAAGAAAGCTAAACAAACACACAAAATAAAATCGTATTAGTTGACGTTGTTGTGAAATTAGTTTGCACATTTGTGTTTGTGCAATCCAGTGAGAAGGAAGCAGTATTTTCTGGATGATTTAAGTCACTCGCTGTTCCTTTGTGCAGTAAATATGTGACATCTGAAAGTGTTTAGGAGACCATAAATGAAATATCCAAGCCAAGAGAAGACAACATCAAAGAGATATGCAATCTGCAAAGTCACTGTGACATCTGGATGGGGTGATGGCCGGGAAGGGGCAGGACTCATCTCAGGGGCTGGCTTCTAGAAAGCAGCACACAATGTACGTTGACATTTCTGCATAACACTGGAGTGCCAGAATTTTTTACAGTTAAAGTAACCTTAACTTTGTTAATACTGACATGGCCTATTTCAGTATCCACAGAGCAGAGGCATGTAAGACTCTGCCGTGAAGTTGGCTAAAATCCTTGCATTGTATATAAATGTTCTGGAGGGGATTGCTTCATATGAAAAAAATTGGGATTTTCAGTTTACATGAGAATGCCAAAAAGGATACAAACAGGGCTGGTGCTGCCCCTAGGCAAACTAGGCAGCCGCCTAGGGCGCAGCCTTGATCACTCACCCCTCCATGGCACCCCGTCTATTTCAAATTGCAAAAGCCAATAGCAGGCTGGCTATTGCACCTACCCACTGAGCAGAGTAGCGTAACTGAGAGGCACTCAGGTCCACGCCTCTGTTCAGTGGGTGGGTTTTCAATAGCCAGTCTGCTATTGGCTATTTTAAATTAAATTACATCCACCTGTTACCTGCGGAAGCTATCCTGCAGGAGAAAGGGGCCACCCATGGGTGGGGGGACTTTGGGGTGCGGTAGCTGGTCTTCCCTAGGGCACAAAATAGTCTAGCACCGGCCCTGGATACAAACCAGGCTTACATAGTACTAAGTAATGTACACTGCTGGTGCCTATTTTAGATGAGCAAATGTTGCCATTCGCTCTCTTTTTGACACAGCAGTATTAAATCCACACCACAGTATGCTTTTTATGACCCATTCGTTAATGCAGGATATGGTGTCCCACAGAGTTCTCTCTGCATAATGCATGATTGGAGGTGAGACATTGATAGCAGAAGACGTGTATCCAAACCTCTGTCATTGTCCTTAGTGGTGAGACAAGTTGTTTTACATGCTGGTTTCTGAGTGTGCCATGATGCCTTTCTACTGTTCTATTGATAGGTCATGTGACCCGGCTCTCCTTGTCCCGGCTGTTTTTTAAATTAGAATTAATGAATTGCGTTGGGCTTTATAAATGTGTGTATACATAAATATACACCGTTCAGCCATAACATTAGGATCATTGAGAGGTGAAGTGAATAACACTCGGCGGGGATATATTTGGCAGCAAGTGAACATTTTGTACCTAACAGCGATTTGTTGGAAGCTGAAAAAATGGACAAGTGTAAGGATTTGAGCGACTTTGATAAGGGCCAAATGGTGATGGGTAGACCACTAGGTCAGATCAACTCCAAAACTACAGCTCTTGGGGGATGTTCCCGGTCTGCAGTGGTCAGGACCGACCAAAAGTGGTCCAAGGAAAGAAAACAGGTAAACAGGTAAACAAGCGGCAGGGTTATGAGCGGCCAAGGTTTATTGATGCACATGGGGAGCGAAGGCTGTGAGGCGAATTTATAAATGTTAACAGAAATATCTTTGTAAAAGCTTGTAATAAACCTTTTAGAAATCTTTTAATTCCTTTGTCACTTTGTGTCCAGGGTTAGCTTAAAACAGCACTTGGAATACATTTTTCGTTACAAATGTATGATTTGTTTTACATTTACCTACATTTACCTACACAGGAGCAGCCATTACAAAGCTGTTTTACATCAACCAACATTCACTTTCCATGAGAAACTAGTAAAATGTGTGTGATGACCCCAGTTCATTGATATACTTTTATCAGATCTACCCCCAAGTATATGAACTCACCATGTCTCCATAGATCTCATCAGCGAGGATAGGTACACACTGTCTGGAGGCCACTATAAAGACATTTGAGTAAAATGATTTCAATGCAAAACATAAAAGTAAAAACGATAATTAAAATGACAATGTATGTACTTATTGAACAACCTTCAGATTTAAAAGGAAACTTCAAGCCAAAACCTTTTCCTTATGCTTTGGATTTGGGAAATGGTTAGAATCTCCCCTGGGTGCTTAATACTGACTGTGACAAGGTTGTGAAAGTTTTCACTTCCTTCCTTAGTGGCAACTTTTACTGGGGCGGGAAATGAGGGGAAAGCTCTAGAATGCCCTCACAGATGGCAATGAAACCCTGACAGAGGTTCTAAGTGATCCCTAGCCAATCCAACAAAACCTAAAGCAGACCTTGCATTAAAAAGTAAAGCTCGCATTTCTAATGAACAAATGCTAGGTGAAAGCTATCAAAAATTTAAAGAAAAATACTAAAAACAATAACCTTACCTTACACTCCAGTTCTGGGACTGGGAAAGCTGAGGATCTCAAATCCTATGAGAATGTTCTCCTGCACAGTGCTGGAGAAATTCTTATGAGATCTGGGATTCCGAGCTGTCCCAAGATTCCACCATGATGCCCAGTGACATCACTGGAAGCGTCCGGTAGCCGAGTACTGTAGTAAGGAGTTTTTATTATAATTTTCTTTTAATTATTTTGTTTTGCTCTTGTGTTTTTCACTTACCATTTTTTAACCAGAGAGTGGCCTGGGGGTGAACTTCTATTGAAGGTTAGATTTAGAATAGAGCTTCCCAGTCCTCGGCAAAGACTAATTTTCTACTTTATACTGTTTATACCTTTATACTTTTATACCGTAATGTCCTTCACAACTCATTGAGGTTCCTCAACTCAGCTACCTGGAGCCCTACTCATACAGTATCATAAAGTATCATTCTACAAAGCACTATGTGGTCCAACATGTGTCTTAAAGAGATACAATAGGCCAACATCAATTTTTGAGCCTTTACCTGTTCAATAGCTAAGAAGGGAGAACTTACCAGCAACGATTTTCTGCAAGTGTTTCTTGCTGAAGACAGAGCCACATGGATTGGATGGGTTATTGACAATGATACAGGCGGTCTTTTCATCCACCAGAGACTCCATGTGTTTCAGATCAACCTCCCAAGATTTCTCTGGCTGGAAACACAACAGAATAATGTCAATGCTGGAAAATGTTTGGTTGTCTCCTAGAAACCTGAGAGTTCTCGAGTTTAGTGTACAGCCACATACCCAGAATTACAGAAAAGCTTTGAAAGCATAACTCAAGATGTTTCCTTTGTGACTATACAGATGTTTGACTTTTGATTACATGTTTGTAACTTCATAAATATGGAGTTAATAAATTAGGTCAACAACATCCAAACTAGATGACTTCAACAAAATGGTATACCGCAGTGGTGGTAGGCAAGCTCCAGCCCTCCAGCTGTGGTGCTACTACAAATCCCATTAGGCGTTGCAAGACTCTGACAGCCACAGGCATGACTGTCAGAGACGGAGGCATGACGGAATTTGTGGTTTCACCATAGCTGGAGGGCCAACGTTTGCCTACCACTGGTATACTGTATAAGTCATTGTTGGAACTGCTTTTAGCAATGGGATGAAATTATATTACATATTCCAAAAGATACAACTATATGCAAGAAACTATGCAAGCAAAAAATTTCACTGCTGAAGATATAGACTAGTGACTGATAGTCACTGAAGATAGTGACTAGACAGCAAAGCAGCTTGGTAAACCAAAAAATATGGTACCAAAGACTTTGTAGTTTTATTTTCATGCATTTTTAAGGCGGCCATACACTGTGCCAGTCCTTGAGGAGACGGTCAAAATTTGGACAGTGGGTGCCACTGTCAGCACCCTTTTAGCCGGCCTCCCTCGATCAGCTGATCGAAGGAGCAAGTGGGAAAATCTTCATGCAAACAGAGCTGGCAGCTCATTTGGCGGCCGCTGTCAGATACAAAAGAAAAAGTGAGGATTCCTCGATCAGCTCGTAACGTTGATGGAGGAATCTGCTCTATTTTTTTTTTCCGTTCAGCCCGCAGGTTGAACGAAACAAATAGAGCAGTGTAGGCCAGCTTCAGAATGAGGAATTCTGTTGTGAAGATAAGGTCAGTGCAGAGCTTATCCATCAATGTTGCAAAGCACACACATTTTTTGTTTCCCACATTGACAACTTCCTGCTTAGCACAAGCAGGAGGCATCCTCTATATAAACTATTATTAGACCGAAGGTTTTGTTTGCAGATACCAATGCACAGATAGGTACTTTTCTAAGCTGCTAATTATCTAAAAGAGATTTCATTGAGAACAGCAGACGCAAACTCTACAATCGGTATATAAGTATAAATGGTTATTTGTTGTTCATCTGCCAACTGTGACTCTGAGAATGTTATTCTTAAAAGTATAGATCTGCAGTACTGTCGCTACTACAGAGTAGGCAGTGGTAACATTGAGGGGACATCTGGATAATCTTGGTTCCATGTGTTACAGCTTTGTTTTATTAAATGGATTAAAATAGAACTACCCCTCCCCCAGTTACTAGCTGCGTTATCCAGGGTTCCTTTGTTTCTCAAACCACCCTCACATATTCCTACATGGATGATGCTTTACATTAGGGATGCACTGATACCGTTTTTTCGGTACTGAGTACTGATATTTATTTATATTTTGGTACTCGCTGGTACTGAGTACCGATACCGCTAGCATGGAGCCAGCTTCCCGGGCAATAAGGGAAGTCGACTCCATGCTGTTTAGCTGGCTCCATACAGATTGGCCAGAAAGCAGGTTTCCCAGCCAATCAGCATCGAGGCATCTGTTTGGCCGGCTTGATGTTGATTGACCAGGAAGCCGGCTTCCCAGCCAATCAGCATGGAACCAGCTTCCCGGCCAATCAGCATGGAGCCGGCCAAACAGCATGGAGATGGCTTCCTGGCCAATCAGGAAGCCGGCATCATGTTCCCTTGCGGGATTACCAGTCAGAGGAAATCTCACTCTGACTGTATCGCGGAAGGTATTGGAGCATTTGGGCGAGTACGAGTACGAGTACTCACTAAAAATGCTCGGTATCGGCACCGATACTAGTATTGGTATCGGTGCAGCCCTACTTTACAGTTATGTTTTATGAGAGAAAATACTCACAATCAAGTTGTAGAGTTTCACTTCCACACCCAGGGACAAGGCCAAAGTCTTGTAGAGGGAAAACCCAGGCCGGGGAACCAGGATGTTTTGGCCTGGATTGGCCAGTACGGCCAGAGCTAGTTCAATTGCATGGCTGCATCCACTGGTGAGGATAACGTCCTAAGAGCAGAGATGTCCAAATGTAATCAGATATAATGATATTGGGTGACGTGTCTACTCAAATTCTACTACAAAGCTTTCTAGATTATCTGACAGTCATATCAGTCTATATATATACATATATATTTTTGCAAAATTATGGTAAAGTAGCAAAATAAAATAGCAAAAACAGGTGCTGCTCCAGGTTGGTCCACCATAACTACGTTGGTTGCACAACTAGTTCACCACTAGGGATTAGCTGCACGTTCGAGTCGAACCTATGTTCGACTTGAACATAGCATGTTCTAACGTTCGCCGAACGCCGAACATTATGGGATGTCCGCGGTCTGTTTGACCGCGGGACATCCCACAATGCACTGCGCCGTCCGAAACGGTAATTGGCTACAGTCTTGCACCTGACCACAGGTCAGGTGCAAGACTGTGCCAATCAGGGCTCAGTACAAATATAGAGCCATGATTGGGCAAAGTCACGATGACTCTGCCCAATCATGTCTCACAGCTAAGTCCCTGCAGCACACTATATAAGGCTGCTGACACCCTATGTAGTGTGTTGTAGGAGATAGAGAGAGAGGGTTTTAGTATAGTTAGTTACAGCAGCTGCAGATTGATAGAGAGTTATAGATAGATATAATAGACTTCTGTATATATATATATATATATATCAGACTTCTGTATATATTAGAGTTCTATATAAATATCAATAAAAAGTATATAAATGTCATTTTTGCTTCAGCAGGTTCTATACATCATACAGATGCGCCACTTTACGGTCAGTGAAAGGGGACCCCCCAGGCACCATATATAAAGGAATTTTTTATTTTTAATGTTTCATTTTAAGTGATGTTAAATCACTGCTCCTTTCAAAATTGTATTTTTT
>NW_017306484.1:1595881-1601873 GCF_000935625.1 Nanorana parkeri
TATATATTAGAGTTCTATATAAATATCAATAAAAAGTATATAAATGTCATTTTTGCTTCAGCAGGTTCTATACATCATACAGATGCGCCACTTTACGGTCAGTGAAAGGGGACCCCCCAGGCACCATATATAAAGGAATTTTTTATTTTTAATGTTTCATTTTAAGTGATGTTAAATCACTGCTCCTTTCAAAATTGTATTTTTTAAAAGGGTTTTTTTCATTGATACATGTCCCCCAGGGCAGTACCCGGATCCTCATACACTTTTTATGGCCAATTAATTGCATATAAGGCTTCAAAATGGGGACATTTAATTTTCTGAGTTCTACCCCCATAGACTTGCATTGAGTTCTAAGTTTGAATTAGAACTTTTTCCATGTTCGAAAGTTCGGCTCATCCCTATTCACCACCAGCAATACAATTATGTTCAAAAAGGGAAATCAGGGCACTCCAAAAAAAACAGTGTGAATTCTTTATTCCATCCATTGACATCCAGAAAATGTCTCAGAACAACATATCTAACGCATTTCACGCATACGTGGGTTTATTCATAGAGTCACTTAGTTTATTTGTAGCGGTGAACGCTAACACAATGCACCAAGAGTTTGACCGGTAGCTGTGAAAGATCACTTTTCCAACACACATTTCCAACGTCTATATAGCGATTATGTTGCTAGCTACAAGTCCTTTCCAGTACCAGTAACCTACCTTGGCTTCCAATGGAGCTTCGGGACGTGTGTAGAATTTGGCAATTACTTCCCTGCTTGACTGATAGCCTAGAAAAGAATAAGAATATCAGTACTGCAACCTTTTTTCCATTGAAGATCATGCAAAGCAGCCAATTATTATTATACAGGATTTATATAGGGCCAACAGTTTGCACAGCGCTTTACAATATAAGGAAGCCATTACAGTCACAATACAAATCAAGACAAGATGGTAAGGAGGGCCCTGCCCCTGAGGGCTTACAATCTAAAAGAGAGGGGCAAGTGATACATGAGGAGGTAGCTGTATGGGGATGAATTGTTTGAGAATGTGATGGTTGAGTGGTTATGTTGAGGTGGGATTGACTTCCCTGAAGAGATGAGTCTTTAGGGAACGCCTACAGGCAGTCAAGGTGTGAGATAGACGGACAGGTTGGGGTAAAGAGTGGCCAATGAGATGTTGTTTTTATTTTTTAATTTACAATTGATAAGGGCCACACCTACATATAGTTTTGCATTATAATGTAGGTTTCATAAATGTTTAGTAAAGTAAAGAGAAACCACCTAATGGTTTCCTATATATTTTAAGGACACTGGTGGCAATATGTGTTATATGATAGAGAATGCTGGTTGATCAGGGGCATACAAAACTTCAACTTGGGTGGGATTGGAGCCAGAAATAATGGTGGGGAGATCTCACTGCTGAAGGACCATAAGAATATTACATTGGGGTGGAGGGAAACTCTAATTATCAAGAATAAGTATTTAAATTGATGCCAACTAGGGGCGTGGCTTGGCGCATGGAGTGGTGAGACGTGTATCGGCTCGTCTCCCACTCAAGGGCACATTATACTGCAGACAGCAGCAGCTTCCTAGCCCACAAACACCGTCAATGAGTGACCGGAGGAAGAGGAGCAAGAAGCAGGGGATAAAAGGACCCGCGCCGCGAGAATGAACCCGATTTTTTGCCCAAATGGCACCCGCGGCCTCTCACTCTGCCTCCACACATGCAGCCAAGATGGCGCCGCCTGAGCTCTCTCCAGCACACTCTGAGACTCCTACCATGGAACAGGTGAGCCAGACACAGGAGGGACGCTCACCCCAGAGCCCAGGGGGTCTATCCCAGCACTCCAGGAGCATGTCACAGGCCTCACTCAGCTCAAAGGAGGGTTGGCACATGGAGGCATACAGAAAAGCCTTGCCCACCATGAAGGACATTGAATCCTGCTTCTCTCGCCTTGAGAACATATATAAAAGGGAAATTGTCCACCTTAAAGAAGGACTTAAACACCAGATTAGAAGATATAGAGCACTCCTCTGCTGAATTACACTCCCACATACAACTGCATGATGCCACTCTGCAGGAGCATACAGTGCTTCTTCACCAATTGATTTACCAGCAGGATGATCAGGAAAACAGAAATCGGCGTAATAATATTCGCATAAGGGGATTGCCGGAGTCTGTTCAACAGTGACCTGGAGGCTGCAGCGAGGGCACTTTTCAATCAGATCCTGAATAGACCTAGGGACACCCCCATAGAAATGGACAGGATTCATAGAACACTGGGGGCTAGGCGTCCTGACCGATCCAGTCCCAGAGACGTCATATGCAGGATCCATTTCTTCAAGCTTAAAGATGACATCATGAGGGCTGCTCGCACGCAAGACGCCATCATGTTCAATGGCTCCCCTATACTTCCATTGCCGGATCTCTCAGCCCACACGCTTACTCTTCGCAGGGCTCTGCGTCCCCTACTTGATCTACTCCGCCAACGCAACATCAAATATCGATGGGGCTTCCCCTTCCAACTTATTGTTGTACACAACGGAAAATCAGCTGTCTTTCGCTCCATGGGCGACCTCCCCTCCTTCTTGGGTAAGCTGGAGCTTCCACAAGTTGCCCTCCTGGACTGGCCACTCACACCGACCCTACCCGGTTTTGTACCAGCTTCACCCTGGATGCTAAAGTCGAGAAAATCTGCCGGGCTGGCAGAGGCCTCATCCTCCTCCAACACTTGACTGGTGACCCACTCGCCTCTACACTTCTTCACCTCCAGGGGTGTCCTGGAGGGGACGCAATTTTAGGCAGAAGTAGGGTGATCCATGCCGTTCACCGGTTGTTACCCGGTGCCCCACTTGGGAAGTTTGCCGTGGTTGCCCGCCACGTTTGCTGCTGTCGTCCATAAAGTTACCATTATTGTTACTGTACTGTATTCTATGCATCTAGTTTGAAGAGCCGATTGTTTTATTTTATCTTTTTTCTCTTTACTTAATGCTCATTTGGTTACTGTAGCCTCGTGCTACCTCGTTTTCATTTAATGTTTGAGCCCTGGAGCGGGAGGAGCTCCTCGGGCTAGCCATTTTACCCCCACCTAGGCCGTCAGTGAGTGAGCTCACTGACATTTTGAATGTCTGTAGTGTTTATTGGACCGTGCTTTGGTCCCTAGAAATGTCCTTATCTCCTTGCGCCACTAGATGGCAGGAGTGTACTTATTTTTTACTGTACCCTTCTTTCCTCCTATCCTCTGTCTACTGCTTTCCTGTCTCCCCCCTTCCTACCCCCTCCCTTCCCCTTCCCACCCTCGTCCCTGGGGGTTATCACGGTGTCGTGTTGAGGCCCCTTAAACCCCCATGATGACACCCACTCATATTGCCTTAGCGACCCTCAACATTCGGGGATTTAACACTCCTCAAAAACGTAGCCAGGTGCTTTACCATTTTCATAAACACAAGGTAGGGGTCTTGCTCCTGCAGGAAACTCACTTCCGCAGTGATACCATTCCCAGCATAACACCTAAATATTATTCGGAGTGGTATCATAGCACTAACTCTGTTGCACGATCCAAAGGTGTTTCTATAGACTTCCACAAAACCTACATCCTGAGATCCTGCAGCAACAAACTGATCCCTTGGGTAGATTCCTTTTCCTGAAAGTGAAACTTTTTGGTCATATATACACTTTGGCTAATGCCTATTTCCCCAACCAGGACCAACTGACCTTCCTTGCACGGATAGTCACGTCTCTGGAGAATTTTGGATGCCCTAACCTGATCCTGGGAGGAGACTTCAACCTCGCTCTGGTGCCCTTTCTGGATTCCTCTTCCGGTAAGTCCCCACTCTCGCACACCTCCCTATCTAAATTTAAAGAGCTATTACTTCAGCTACAGCTGGTGGACGTGTGGCGGGCCCCTCCATGCCTCTGACAAAGACTATACGTATTTTTCTCCGGCTCACAACTCGTATAGTAGGCTAGACTATATATTCTTGGCACAACATCTGCTGGACTCGACCCCTGCGGCCAACATTGCACTCCGCATCTGGTCTGACCATGCCCCTGTATTCCTCACTATGGGAGTTCCCACTGTCCAACGTACCAGTTTCTCATGGAGGCTAAACGACCATCTGCTGACTGACCCCCTGTGTCTGGACGAGATTACGACAACGCTTAGGAATTTCGTATCAGACCATGCCAGGGATACCACTCACCTGCTAACCCTGTGGGAAGCTCTTAAATGTGTGGTTTGAGACGCTTTCATTAAACACGGTTCTCTCCTTAAAAAAGCTAGATCCACCCGAGTTACTGAGCTTCTAGCCTCAATCGCTACACTGGAATGTGTGCACAAAACTACACAGCTAGACTCCATCTATGTGGAACTGTCAAATGCCCGCAGGGAACTGTTATCCATTCTGGATTCTAGATCACATAATGCACGTAACAGGGCATGTAAAATTAGATATGGATCCGCTAACAAATGTGGCCGACACTTAGCCAGAACACTACACCCGCAGCCCCCGAGAGCCTTTCTCCCTTTTATTCTAGACCGTCAGTCATCTAAAATTCACTCAACCTCTGGCATTGCAGGTGAATTCCGCCGATATTACGCGGGACTGTATAATCTCCCTGCTCCTACCCCGGCCCAGCTAGACGGAAGTCTCCCTGACTCGTTAGCGGATTACATCGCGCAGACTGCTCTGCCAACCTTAGACCCTGGGGTGGTGCAAGCACTAGAATCCCCATTTTCCCAACCCGAGGTAGACGCGGCTATTAAGGCCCTGGAGGCGGGTAAATGTGCGGGCCCGGACGGCTACTCGCCCCGGTTTTATAAAGTGCTCTCTGAGCTGGTATCCCCCATTTTGACCCGCACCTTTAACTCGGTGGACGAAGCACACCCTTTCCCATCCACCATGTTAGAGGCAAACATCTGCGTTATCCCCAAGCCTGGCAAAGACGCATCCCTATGTCAGAACTTTAGACCAATATCACTACTTAACGTTGATATCAAACTGTTCTCCAAACTCTTAGCGCTGCGTCTTTCCCCATCCTTGCCGTCCCTCATTAACCCAGAACAGGTGGGATTTGTGCCGGGGAGGGAAGCTAGGGAGAACACCACTAAAACGGTTCACCTCATTTCTCATGTTCATAAACAAAACATTAGAACGTGTTTACTATCCATAGATGCCGAGAAGGCATTTGATCGAGTAGATTGGGGGTTCCTCCACCAGGCACTACTTCAAATAGGACTAGGGCAATCCATCATCTCTAGGATCATGTCTCTATATTCCTCCCCCACGGCTAGGGTGATGGTGAATGGCGCATTTTCTGAGTCGTCCGCCCATCTCCAACGGCACCAGACAGGGCTGTCCCCTATCCCCGCTCCTCTATGTTATTGTGATGGAACACCTGGCACAAGCAATCCGATTGAACCCCGATATACACGGGATCCCCACTCCCTCCTTCCACCACAAGATGTCCTTATTCGCGGATGACTTACTACTATATATCACCAATCCCCATATAAGTATCCCAGCGCTTCTTAAAGAATTTGACAGATTTGGTAGGTACAGCAACTTTAAAGTTAATATGACCAAGTCCACTGCCTTAAACCTCACGCTAGCACCCTCTACTGTCACAACTCTACGAGGCAATTTCCCCTTTCAGTGGAAATCCCGCTCCCTCACCTATCTGGGCATCTCCGTCCCATCTACATTAACGGATCTTTTCCAACTAAACTACTTACCCCTCCTGAGCTCCCTTCGCCACACTTTTGATTTGTATAGCAACATGAAGATCTCATGGTTTGGTAAAATAGACACCCTAAAGATGGAGACTCCCCCAAAACTACTTTACCTCTTCCAGACTATCCCTATAGACCCCCCGAAACACTTCTTCAGTACTCTGCTCTCTATGGTAAATCGTTATGTGTGGCAGAGGGGCTACTCCCGGGTCCGATATAAAACTTTATGCAGACACAAATCCCGGGGGGGGGGGGGGGGAGGGACACCTGCCTG
>NW_017306484.1:1602208-1606252 GCF_000935625.1 Nanorana parkeri
ATAACACTCCACCGACAGCGGGTGCGGGGGGGGGGGGGGGGGGGAAAGGCTACCTGACTTAGATATGTACCATAGTGCCGCTCTCCTTTCCAGAATTGTGGATTGGTTCCCACCTCCCCAGTCGCAACCCAAACCTTCAGTGTTGATTGAACAGGAATTATGCCCAGTAGATCTCAGAGCTTTTTTATGGAACCCTCCATGTGAATCTACAGTTTTCCCTCATCCATCCCCTCTCACACTTGCAGCTGTGAAAACATGTAGGCATACTAGCAAATCCGCTTCCCTTACCACTTTGCCTAGCCCTCTATCCCCTCTATTCGACAACTCATTGTTCCCTGCGGGGGTTGCTATCTCCTCGATAGGGGGATATAAGAGAGATGATTGGCCCACCGCTAGGGACTTTATACATGCTTCTACTGGCCGATTTGTGACACCGGAGGCCATTACTACAGATCCTCAAGCGAACTGGCTGTTGGACCTCCAGTTGTCTGGGTTTTGCTCAGTACTTCATACTTCTGAGCAGGCGCACAGACCGCTGACTGACTTTGAACGCTTACTTGTCTCTACGGAGAGGGCTCGCCACACAATATCAGCCATCTATGGGATGTTGCGAGAGGTTCTTCATCAGGCGCCGTTGGGTTATAGAACTAAATGGTGTGCTGATCTGAACAGGGACCTTACAGACTCAGACTGGTCCACCATCTGTCATTACACCCACAAATCATCTGTCTCCTCATATGCCCAGGAAAAAACTACAAAATCCTTACTAGATGGTACAGAGACCCGGTCTCCATACATCGGATCTTCCCTACTTCTCTGGAGACCTGCTGGCGGTGCAAGGAGGTAAGAGGCACGTACCTCCATATATGGTGGACGTGTCCTATGATTTAATCCTTTTGGCAACAAATATTTAAGATCTACAATCATTTATATGGAGATACCCTGGCACCCTCACCAGCTGTGGCGTTACTGTCACTCCTGCCGGGAACCCGGAAATCTCAAAAAAACATGATACTTAGACATATTCTATCCGCAGCTAGGCAAGTGATTCCCTTACATTGGAAGAAATCTAGTACTCCACCCCTTTCTCAATGGGTTAGCCACGTCAATGATACAATGTTGATGGAGGAACTAATGGCGACTGATGCTGATGCCTTTCCTAAGTTCATATCCCAATGGAGTGTGTGGATTCACTTTTCCACCTCCGCCGACCTACAATCCTACCTCTGAACGCTACCGGGCGGTGACTGGGACGCCTGAAAGCATGATACACAACCTCAATTCATGAACCGTGACCCCCCTCTCCCCTACTCCCCTTCCTTCCTCCCTCTCTCCTTTTTTCTTTATTTCCCTCCTTTATCAGTTCTCCTCTCTCTGGTTTCCTCCCTTTCTACAACTTTCCTAACATATCAGGATGTTTGAAATGTTGGTTCGGAAAAGGTATTAAGCGATGTAGACACGGTCTACAATATCTGGCTACGCAAGCTCGAGTCCCACCATACTTATTTTGTGGATATGGTCATAGCGGTAAGGATCCTTTTCGTATGCGTAACCAAGAAAATGCCTTAGCTTTATCGTGGCTCCTGATGTCATGTTGTTGATTTTTTATGTCCTTCTTGAGTTTTGATACTGAATGTTATGAAACTTGTTTAAGAAAATGCTAATAAAAACAGATTCAACACTAAATTGATGCCAACTAGGAAAATTTGAAAGAGCAGACCTACATAAAAATGCCTGGGTGCAGTGACTGACCTATACTTGGAGCATATCCGTTATACTTCTGAGAGTCAATGGCATCTTTCATAGCTATGGTAACCTCATCGTCAGTTGGAAGGTTCCCAAATATTGTAGGGTCTCCTATAACAAAAATGATATGTAGTCAAGATCAAGATCCTTACGTTTCCCTCAAGCAGCCAACCTGAATGTTATGAGGGAAGCAATACAGTACATTAATTAAAAGCACAGTAGTTTATAAGTGTAGGTCTGGGGAAAAAAAACATATAGATATTATTCAATACAACAATATATCAATCAACCACCAGTAGGCACGAGGAGCAGGAAAGCAATTCATTTTTGCTTTATTTATAAAGGTGCACTTATATATTTTTTAAAAAATCTAAGATAATGTTTGACTAGAAACTAGGGATGTCCAGATACCAGTTCAGATACCATTGCCGATACTTGGCATTTTCATGAGAACTACCAGGGTTGCAGCGGTTGCAGCTGGGACCTGGCTCGGGCACTCCACCACTGTCCTGAAATCGTTAGTCTGTATTGTTTAGGAAAACTGTCACATGACAATAAACAAAAATGTGTCAGTACTTGTATCTGTGAGTACTTAGGCAAGTATCAGTACTTGTACTTGGAAAAATGGTATCTGTGCATCCCTTTATATATTCTTAAAAACAAAATCAGAGATGTACAAATCCCAGGAGCTCTGTGTGCTCCTTACAAATGACAGCCGCCTCCTAACTTCTGAATTTTTCTCTAGTCTAGTCTTGGAGCTGGAAAAGTATCTGTACTTTTAATGACTCCGAGTACGGTACTTGGTATCGGAGCATCCCTACTAGAAACATTAAAATGTAACTCAAAGTAGACAGGTAAATACACAGTTTAAATTAATATACTGTATCTGCTTCCTGACAAAGGATTTGTGGTTCAGCTAAACCAGCCTTGTGATCCACAACCCTCTACCAAACCAAAGTGGCAGTTCCTGGACATCTCCACAGAATACATTGCAGGTTAGCAATATGGCCCCAGCTGAGGACCCCACCCCCCCGCCCAGGCTGTGACTAAAAGTTGCAGGAGGACAATAATTAAGTTGTTCCTTGGTGGAGGAGGCTAATATCATGATAGATTCGGGAGATACAAGTTCATACAAATGATTTTTAGGGATTGACTACTGGATTAAACTAAGTATACATTTAGCACTGGATTAAATTGGAGTGGTGGACGTTTGTTCACAATTAGTGCCAAACTCACGATCCGTCACAACATGCATATTTGGGTCAGTCCACTCACAAATGGTATTTGGTTGATACTGTTTGTTGTTATATATAAATATTAAATAGAAATGTACGGTATCTATGTTGCCTCTTTACAAGACCCATAAGTGCCTCTTCCACTGGATGGGACACCGTTCTAATTGCTTGGAGTGCACCTGGGCAGTTTTTAATATATTAAAAATATAGATATACAGTACGTGATGGGTAAAGGATGTGTAGAACACAACCAGTCAACCTTCTTTTCCAAAGTGTATTTATTGGATCCCAGAAATAGATGTCAAGTCAAAAATATAGTGTGTGTGTATATATATATATATGTGTGTGTGTGTGTGTAAAATAACACACTGACCTATAGACAAGGCAATCATTGGCTTGTTAGGATTGGGCGTAGCTTTCATGGTGTCCACAATAGCGCGGATGGGATTAAATGTTTTCTTCGACATCTCAGAAGCCCGTACTGACCACCTCGGTTTTCTGATTTTGATCTTCTCAATGCCATTTGTTCCCTGAATGTTGACATGTACATCCAGGACTTTAGGGTGGACCGAGGAGCCATTCACCTGAATTACATAGGTGTCCGTCTGCATTTCTGCTGTGAGGGGATATAAGAAGTATTAACAAGGGAAGTAGTATGAGATTTTAGATAAAGCATATTTATTTATACAAGAAAAAATTAATTGATATCAAAAACATGAATATGAGCCATTTAATAGCCGAATAATGAAATAAAACAATTCTAAAATACCTTTTTTAAGTAATATTCTTAAAGATATTTTATTTAATATTTTCACAACCCAAAAATAATATTTTTTTCTTTTCAGGTTCAATTTAAAATGTTGCAGATAAAAAAAAAAAATGTTAATGTCTGCTGCTTGCAGCCAGCTGCTTAAAGCAGAACAGTTAAAAATTATAATAATAAACAGTCTTTTTTATCCTACAGCAACAATAAATACTAGGAAAACATTTAAAATGTTTCAAGCTTTGAGAGGTGATCTTTTCTTTGTAGATTTTAAACATCAAATAAACCTTGAAAGAACTT
>NW_017306484.1:1606295-1644355 GCF_000935625.1 Nanorana parkeri
CATTGGAGGACACTGATAAGAGTGCTGGATTAATATATGCAGATTAATATGTGTACAAAAAGAATATGTCCATTAAATAAAAGGACATTAAAAAAGGTTTGTGTGAAATCTTCGTAAAACAATACTTAGCACAAAACAGAAAATTAATTTAGATAAAAAATATACTCTATTCAAAAATAGAATAAATTAAAACCAAAAATATATATTTTATATTTTAGAATATAAATATATTTTAGTTTAATAAAAGATAAAATAAATTGTTTAAGAAATAAATCTGAATGGCACAAAAACTTTTGCACCTTTTAAATTCAGAGCCCGGAATATATCTGATTAAGGATTTTGCAAATTAACTGATCTCTTAACCTAGACCTCCAAGATTTTTGATGACTGAGGAAGATGACTGGGGGGACAGTCGGAGGCATGCTGTGTGTACTTACCTCTGCCATCATCACCATGACCCACTCATGAAGACCACTTAAAAAGTGACTTCCAATCACCCAACAAGGATAATATTAAAAATATTAATAACCACTTACAAAGCCACCCTCAACTCTTCCCCTGGCTATATATCAGGGGCTGACTGGCAACTTTTAGCCCAGGGGGCAAGTACAACCTAGAGGCCCATGGTGCAGCAACTTGGCCTCCCTCCCGCTCTGCCTCTTCCCCCCGCCTTCTCCTTGCCCGTCTGCCACTTTTGCCATCCATGTAACGGTAGTGTGAATGGTCGGGTGATGTGAGGCAGTGAGGAGGTGCGGTGTGTGGAGCGTGGATGCGGGCGTGCGGGTCTGGCAGCGGCAAGCGTGAGGTGGGGAGGAGGTGATGCATGTGGAATCCAAACTCGTCTCAAAGTATCACCCTAACCTCCCCCTCCACTGCTCCCAAGACCTCCTGCTCTCTAGCTCCCTCGTCAACTCCTCCCATGCCCTCCTGTTGTGATTGAGTGGCATAAAAATCTTGGTGAATTATTAATAATAGGGTGGTGTCTGAATTATAGTTAGATTTAATAGACAGTGCCTCAGGCCGATTACGGCAAATAATAAATAACTTAATAAACAGTATGAATTTAGTTCAGACACTTAATAATACACCCCAAAATCTATGCTCTGAGTTCTTTGAGCTTATGGTGATTTCTTGCCACAATATATAAATATCTCCCAATTACATTAATAAATCAAAATCATTTATTAACATACAAGTATAATCATAGAGAGGTGAGGCCCCCATCTCTCACCGAATGGATTACTCAGGAAAATACATTGCTGAAATGGAAGCACTCTTTTTCACCAAACAAGACAAACTTACCAAATTCTCCAAACTATGGGCACCTTGGACCCACTTTTGCCAGGGAACGACATACGAGGAACTCATGCAAAAACCCACGTAGAAGACTGACGCACACGCAGGTTACCTACTACATCTCAGTGTCCCCCTTTCAGGGTGAGGGATGGCACGCCCCACGGGAGGGTGCTCCAACCGGTGCACTTTAGGATCTCCCTCCACGACACCGCATACTCTTGCTCGCCCTAGAGTACTCGGTGGTTTTACCACTGAGGACTCCTCCTTCTGGTTTCTCGCCTTTACTTTATCTATACTTTTCTGTGACCTTTGTCTTTTAATGTCTAAGTTGTACTAGTCCCTGTTGTTACTCACCTTATGTCATGTGAGCTACCGCAGGCCAAGTTTATAACCAACTGGTCTCAGGCCACTATCCTGAAGGCCTGTTAATCCTAATTCGCAAGATGATCTTACTGTGTAGCAATGTAACGGGTCTACGCTGGAACTGACAAATATAAGAACCTTCCTGCAATGTTTACTGGTTTAGGCTAGCGGCCTCACAGTTACGAGGCTTCCCGCTTGATGATGTAAGGTGATATGTTTTATGTGATATGTTTTGACCTAGTCACCTTTAGTCTCACTTTCCGTGGCCATAGGAGAGAAAGAAACGTAGGAGAGAAAGAGACGTATCTCAAATGTAAAAATTCCCTTGCGATCAGACCCGCACGGTCGCTATGCCCGATGCAGTGGCGTAACAACCGGGACCCCCGTGGACTATGGGGCAATGCAGGGTCCCGGTGTTAGAACACGGGGTCCCGCACTGCCGACTCAGTAAGTGGGCGGGCTCTCCTCTCCCGACCGCGTCCCTAGTTACAGGCGGCGGACGTAGTCACACATTTTAACGTAATCCAGCCCATTTTTATAGCAGTGGAATGTGTGACTGCCATTAGGTCAAGCATTCCAACGCTTTCTCAGCTGTTCCAGGGCAGATCGGCATCGCAAATCGTATGTGCAGGAGAACCGATCTGCCCTGGAACAGATGAAATGTCACTGAAATGTCACTTCTATCCGACTTTGCGACTGTGATCTCACATTCCACCGCACTCACAAAGTCGGATAGAAGTGACATTTCAGTGACATTTCATCTGTTCCAGGGCAGATCGGTTCTCCTGCACATACGATTTGCGATGCCGATCTGCCCTGGAACAGCTGAGAAAGCGTTGGAATGCTTCACCTATTGGTGGTCACACATTCCACTGCCAAAAAACTGGACGGGATTACATTAAAATATGTGACCACGTCACCGGTGACACATTCTAACGTAGTCACAAACTTTGATAAAACACCGCCATCACCGGGATCCCAACCTGAAGAAGGCAAGAGAGCACCGCCCTGAAATGATAACAGATAGCACAGGAAGTGATAGCTTCTTTGCTATCTGGAGGTTTTGTTTTTTTTAGTATTCTGCTGCTGTCAATCACTAGAAGAGGACCCGATGGAAAACTTCAGGTCCCCCTCTGCTGATTGACAGCATCAGAGGGTGGGTGCAATAGCTAGTTTGCTATTGGCTGTTGCAAAGTGAAATAGACCATAGGAATCTAGCTATGCATTCCTATGCTGTTTTTGTTTTTCTTCTGACTGACGGCAGCCGATGTAAGAAAAAACAAAAAAACAGAGCAAGGAAAGGTTTACTCTGCTAGATTGAGCAGAGTAAACCTTTCCGGGAGAAAATGTTTCTCTCCCAGGAGCCGCTATCTTATAGCGGGAGACTCCGGGAGCGTCTGGGAGAGTTGTGAGGGGTCTGGGCAGCCTGAGGGGCCCCTTACATGGGTATCAGCTGTACCAGGGGCGGCATGGCAGAGATGACGGGAGGGGGTGGAGGAGGCCATGCCCCAGCAGCAGCAGGTAAGAAGAGTTGGGAGGAGGTACAAGGAAAGGGACCCTGACGACCAAATGATTTAGTGGTGAAAGTTTTTAGTGCCCCACCAGTTTTGACTGTGGTATCTTATGTGCCTCCCCTATATATTGTTTCTAGAGTCCCCCCTACACATCAGAGGCATGACGCTGTGTGAAAATTTTGAGGCACCCCTGAGTAAGCCGGGAGGCACCCCTGAAAGGCTGGTCTAAACCCTCTGCACATGTAATGTTTCTGTAATGTTTACATGTGTACAAATGTTCAATGTGAATACAGCCTATTGATTGCTAGGACGCAGGCGGTCATTGCTGCTTAGAATCATTCTTTGCTAACATAGACAGCTCCTTCTGCCCAGCGTCCTCTGTTGCTAGGACACAGACAACCATTGTAGCCTGGTGTCCTTTGTTGCTAGGACACAGGCAGCTCCTGCACCTAGCATCCTAAGTTGCTAAGACGCAGGCAGCTCTGGCTGTCTAACGTTCTTTGTTAGAAGGACGTGGGCAGCCATTGTCACCTAGTGCCCTTTGTTGCTAGGACGCAGGTGGCTCTTGTACTCCAATAGAGTACATTTGCACTGCATTCATGTACATGTTAGTACAAATGTTTACAAGCATACAGTGTAAAATACAGTCCAGATACTAGACCTTGCATGCAGATCTTTCAATTATTTTTTTGTATGCTGCTGAATAAAGCTGTAGTTAGGGCTGCCCATATACTAAAGCAGTCTAAGGCAGTTGCTTCAGGTTGCATCTCATTGGGTCACGTTGGGGGGACAGCAGGCGCCTCCTTTTCTGCCAGAGCATCCCAGGTTGCTAAGAGATCTTAGCAACCTGGGACTCTCGGGCCGGCATCCCACCCAGCTTCTGGCAACTAGTGATGTCGGTGAGCTGGGAGGGATGCCGGAGGTAACCCCTACCCGTGTGCCATCAGCATACCACCACCCACCCTCCGGTTGTTTCATCATGCACCACCAGCACCCCCAAGTATTGTTGTGCACCGCCAACAACCCCCCTGATCTCATCGCCCTTATATACACTGCCAGAACATCCCCCCTGGTTTTGTCATGTACTGCCAGCATACCCCTGGGAGGAGGGGTTTAGGGACACCCCTGGCTGTAGTTTACGGTGCTGCATGCAAATGTGTATATGACCACATAGAATTTATTATAGTACCATTCAGACCCATTAAAAAAAGGTAGGCATCGTATTTTGTGCACATGTGCGCAAGCCCTTACTGCCAGTTTTGATGGACAGCTTGCTCTGTTAAAGGGAGGGGAAAATCAGTGTATACACTTGCAGGATAGAGAAGTAATACAATTATAAAGCAGGGGAAATAAAAAGAAAACACTTCTGGCTTAATGACAGTGACAGAGTGCATCATATATCTAACTTTTTAATATATCCAAAGTTCCACTTTAAATTGATATAAGAGAATCTGCAAGGCACAATACTAATTACGCAGGCAGAAGAGACTGCATACAGTGAATCGTCAGATCATTCATGTTCATGAATACTATGTTGATATATAAATGGATACACCAGCAGAGATTGACCTTTCCCCTTATATGTTTCCTGGGCTTCAATACCAAGTCAAACATATTTCCATATACAATTCACATTATTAACATAAAATATGAAAATCCACAAAGCTTTTAATTAAAAATTATCCTTGGCCCGTCCTTACATTAAAAAATGTGACAAGGTGTGGCCAATAAAAATGTCTCAGGGGTGGGGCCAATAGAGTAAACAAGGTCACCCGCACCGCTAGGAAGTGATACTATACCTTTAATACTTCCAATAGCCATAATAGACTGCACCTCAGCAGGAAGGAAGGTCAGAGAGGTGTTTTTTCTCTTCCGCCAAGTTCAATGCCCTGCTGGACTGCAATCTTCTCCAAAGCAAACAAAGCGGCAGTAACAGGACGCCGGCCCCTCAGCAGCTTCAGATTTTCAAATGACTCAGTGTGATAGCTAATGTGTCCTACATTTTGAAGTTATATGTTGCTGCATTTTCTGTAAAAATCCATCTGTGCGGAAAAAAATCCCTTCATATCATTTCTCCTTTACAGAACCAGTGGAGAACAATAATCTTAAAGGATAACTCCACCCAAGACAAAAGTCCAGTTTTGTGTGAATACATTTACTGTAGGACCTTGCTCACATACTTTATATACATATGTGTCAAATTGCATTATTGCAAATGTCACATTAGTACTTATAATAATATAAGTGTTCTGGTTCACCTACCATTTCTGAAGCCTTTAATGATTCACTCAGATGTATGGGGGTGGTAGGAAGAGACCTCTAATCTACCCTTCTACTTGATGGTGTTGTTCTAAGGTCTCAGATTTGCCCAGCTTCTTAGTGGTGGTGTGCTGAAACCTGTGATCCGTACTAAGGACTAGTGGGGGCCTGCCCTGCTCCACCCTCCTGGTGAGCCCTGGTCTACTTTGCCATTGGCAGTGTAGAGTATGATCAACCTGGATGTATGAGAGTGGTGGGAAGAGACTTCTAATGTACCCTTCTGCTTGGTGGTGTTGTTTTGAGGCCTCTGATTTGCCATGTTGCCTATTGGTGGTGTGCTGAGGTCTGTAATCCTCCCTACGGACTGGTGGTGCTGTGCTAAGCCTGGTCTACCTGACTGGTCAACCCTCCTGGCTGTAGGTGGGCTGAGGCCTCTGGTTGTCTGGAGTGCCATTCTTCATAGTAATAGTGAGTTGCGACTTCTGGTCTGACCTGCTGCTTAGTGGTAGACTGAGGTCTATGGCTTTTCGTGCAGCCTATCTGAGGTCTCTGGTCTAACCTGCTGCCTAGCGGCGGATTGAGAACATTGGTTAGTACCATGGGCAGTAGTGGGCTGAGGTCTCTGGTCTGCCTTGCCATTTGGTGGTAGATTAAGTGTCTCAAGTTGTAAGCTATGTTGGTAAAATATAGTGGTGGGATCTGTGGGAAATAGGTGTTTCAGCCAGTACCCCTCTTTCTCTTATGGAGCAGTCAGGAGAAGTCAGAGAACTATTCTGTTCTGCGACTACCACCAGATGCAAGTTAGGTTACTTCACTACGATGATGTTGACTAGGGCAGAGTTAGGACTAGATCAAGATAATCTGCACAGAGCCTTTACTCTTCCTCTTTAGAAAGTGGGCTGCAGCTATGGCCTTTTGGTACGCTCATGGTGCTACAGGTGGAGGTGAGGACCAAGTCTCAGTCCATTGAGGTCTCAGGGAGAAAAACACTATAGAAATATAAAGCATTAATATTAAATAAAATGGCCAACACAGCTCCTTATCTTTAGAATGCTATCACATTTGTATCAATTTTTTGCATTATCAATATTAAAGGTTTTTGTCACCATGAATGGGTCAACGTTTTCATGAAATTCTGCTTTGAAAAAATCAAGAAGATAATCATCAGGTAGTTAGTCTTGTCCTGTTACATTGTTCCGTTGATTGACTTGTAAGATTATGTTGAACGTGACTAAAGTCATGTTTAAATCCTTTGTTATAGTTGGCCGATGTCCCGTCCTAGATTATTGTGTTATTTGTGTAGACTTCAGAGCTTTGAAATTCAGGTTATATCAACGTAGCTTTCTATAGATCTAGGAGCAGCCTTTATCTCTTCTGTAGAGCGTGCTAATAACCTTGCGGTTATTCTGGAGGCTTTATACGGTATGGAGAATGTAAAATAGACCACGTCTCTTAGCAAACTGACGCACTATCTGGCATCATTAGTGAGCTGGGTGGGACACTGGACAGAGCCGGAGCCAGAGGTATCGTGCACCACCAACACATCCCCCTGGTATTGTGCACTGCCAGCACCTCACCCCCTCCACCAGCCCTCTGGTAATGTGCACCACCAGAACCCCCCCAGGAACACCCACACCAGCAACCCTACCCCACACCCCTGGCCTCCAGCAGCCAAAAGTATAGAGGCACCACCCTTAAGTGTGACAGCCTTGGATGGTGCTAGGCATTCTCTGCATGGACATGGGGCAGATAAATTGAGAAAAATACTAGATGTCCTCTCAATGGCCACTGTGAGAGGTGTTAAAAAAAAATGTATGTGGCAGACAATAGATCTGCTTCATCAGCTTCTTTTCTCTGGCTATAGCAGCCAGATGACTGACAGGTGAATGCGGAAGAGTTTGCTGCCCGTGCGTGCCGGATAGGGGGCGCGCGCGAGCAGAAAAAAAATGCCGTCTGGGGACGGCAACCCGCCGTTGTTTTTTTACAACGGGCGGACGGCAAGTGGTTAAAGGAGTGACCTTTTTCCTTTAGATGTAGGTACACTGCTGAATCCTGACCTGATGGTTTGGCTCTTCTATACTGTGCCATATGCTGGTGTAGTTGCTGTTTTGTTTCACCGACATACAATTGAGCACTGAGCACTCCTC
This sequence comes from Nanorana parkeri, assembly GCF_000935625.1. Classification (NCBI taxonomy): domain Eukaryota; kingdom Metazoa; phylum Chordata; class Amphibia; order Anura; family Dicroglossidae; genus Nanorana; species Nanorana parkeri. The sequence continues at coordinate 1,613,875 of NW_017306484.1, forward strand.
ACTGCAGTGGATTGCATACACAATGTTGTTCACCTTGTGTTTTGGTGTTGGGTCTTTTGGGTGAAACAGTTGTTGCCTCAGTGTATTGCTGGGTTTAAAGCAGACAGGGATGTGATGTTTTTTCATATGTCGGTGAAACAAAACAGCAACTACACCAGCATATGGCACAGTATAGAAGAGCCAAACCATCAGGTCAGGATTCAGCAGTGTACCTACATCTAAAGGAAAAAGGTCACTCCTTTGAAGACAGTCAAGTACACATCCTAGACAGAGAGGAGGACTGGTTTAAAAGAGGTGTGAAAGAGGCCATTTATGTAAAAATGGAGAAGCCAAGCTTGAATAGAGGGGGGGAGACATCTATTGTCTGGCACAGACATTGCTTTTTAACACCTCTCTCTGGGTAGGTTAATAACACCAAGCTCCAATTATGCGAAATAAATCAACACCTGGTTGCGACTAACAGATTATGTGGATTGGAGCAACATTCACCATATCTATTCCCATATAATTTTTGTACAAGCCATTTTGAATTAAGAAAGTCAGGGAATCGTCTTCGAGAAAAATACAGCAAGTCCAGTTGCCTTGACTTATTAATTTTTTTTACAGATATCTAATCTGTGTAGATCAAGATTTAAAAAAAATAATTATATTTTGAATATGTTTTGAATATTCAAGCAACATAAAAGTGCTGATGCCGTGTAAATATGCCTGTTCTTTATTAACACCACTTGCATTGGGTTGAGTTGACCTGCGCTACTCAATGCAGCCCCAATGCAAGGACAAGAAAGTTGCTTTTATTCGATGAGTCTCAGTTCATACTGGGTGTGCTGGTCGAAAATGGAATATGAGTACTTTGGCTCCTTCTGTAAAAAGAAAAAAAGAAAAAAACATAAATCACACCGATGCAACACATTGACGAAATGCTTATCAACGCAAGTCCACCTAAGTGCATCTAGTGCATGGAACTGCGTGCTATTGGTGTGAATGGGCCCTTACCGCTGTGCAAACCTAAAGCTGTTTCAGGACACAGAGGCCTTCTGGCTGGTGCAGCTTGGTGAGTTACCCTCAGTGGCGTAACCAAAGTTATTGGCGCCCAGGGCAGAACATTTTTTTTCGCCCCCCCATATTAACCCTGTACTGTTACACAAGTGCTGAAACATTACTTCTAAAAAAAAAAGAGAGTTATCTCTTGGCTTCATGCAACACAACATTTTCCACTGGGTTTCATCAGTTAAGCTGCAAATCATTTATTCAAAGGCACTCTGTTTGTTAAAGCTTTTGATAGGAGAAGGGATTTTTTGTGCCAGGATAAAGCAATATGTTTACTGGCTTGGCTTCAATCGCCAGTGCATCTTTCCAAGTAGCTATGTGAGATGGTGTGCAGAGTAATACGTTTTCATAAGTCTCTGTAATATCATTCATACCGTCTTCTGAGCCAGGGCTGACCGTCCGCTGCCGTTCACAGCATGTGCTCCCCATTTTGTGTCTATTTAACGGTAGTCAGACATTTTCATCTGTTTAAAAAGGGATTAAACAGAATAGGAAGTGTGAGGAACATTGATAGCAATCAAATTTTATTTTCTAGTATGGTCAGTAGGGATCAGAAGTATGTAATGGATAATAAAGCATATAGACTGCAGGGGTTAGGAGTGTATAATGCACAAGTCAAAGGGGTCAGGAGTATATAACACATACACATAGTGCAGGGGTCAGGAGTTCATGGCACACAGGGTGAAGGGGTCAGAAGTATATAACACACACACACACGCATAGTGCAGGGGTCAGGAGTTCATAGCACACAGAGTGCAGGGGTCAAGTGTACATAATGCACATTGTATAGGGGTCAGGAATATGTAACGCACATATAGTAGTGGTAAAGAATATGTAACGCATAATAAAGAATATAGACTGCAGGGGTTAGGAGTGTGCAATGCACATAGTGAAGGGGTCTGGCGTATATAAAACACACATAGTGCAGGGGTACATAGCACACAAAATGCAGGGGTCAGGTTTATGTAATGTGCAGAGTAAATGGGTCAGGAATATGTAATGCACATACAGTAAAGTTCAGAAGTATATCATGCACAATAAAGCATATAGACTGCAGAGTGAAGGGGTCAAGAGTATATAAAACACTCAGAGTGCAGGTGTCAGGAGTACATAGCACACAGAGTGCAGGGGTCAAGTGTACGTAATGCACAGAGTATAGGGGTTAGGACTATGTAATGCACATACAGCAGTGGTAAAGAGTATGTAACGGATAATAAAGACTACAGACTGCAGGGGTTAGGAGTGTGTAATGCACCGAGTGAAGGAGTCAGGAGTATATAACAAACACATAGTGCAGGGGTCAGGAGTACATAGCACACAGAGTGCAGGGGTCAGATGTAGGTAATGCACATACAGTTACAGTCAGGAGAAGGTAACACACAGTGTAGGGGTGAGGAGTATGAAAAGCAGAAAGTGCACACACAGCAGATGTTTCTAGGCTGTTTGAAATCAATTGAAACCGGACTTTATAGTCTTTGTTGTGTTCTTTGAGAATGAAAAACTTCAGAGTACAAACAGAGAGAGAGATTGAGAGATAAATGACGGCTTGTTGAAAAGCTCTTTTAGTGCTTATTTAGAGAATGAAAATGTCTGTTGTCTGGGCACAGGTGGACTTTATTCATTGTTTTATGGGCGATAACAATATACTCAAGTACAGTTTATTGGTGATGAAATCTGATGCAACAGACACAACCGTTTTCAGAAGCCAAAATCACAATATTCTGCAATCACTAAAATTATTACATCACAAGAAAAAAAATTGTTATGTTTCAGAATGACCAGGAAATAAAAAATATCCATAAACATCTAACAAAATAAAGTATATATACGGTGTAATCTACATAATATACACACCTACACTGAGTGGCCAGATTATTGTGACCACCCCATCAGTACTTCGTTGGGCCGCCTTGTGACTCCACGAGATGTTGAAAGGTGATGCGAGGAATCTGACACTGCACTGTTGCCCTTCTGTTGTCTTGTACCAGTCTTGCCGCTCTCCCTTCTGCCCTAACATTGACTAGTCGCTGACGGCCACAATTCGCACGTTCAGACCCAGATTTTCGGCTGATAGTCCGGTCTTTAAACACTTTAACAACAGCTGCTCTTGAACATTTAACAAATTCTGCTGTTTTGCTGATACTCGCTCCATGGCTCCGAGCGCCAACAATCATCCCACATTCAAAGGCTGTTAAATCGCGTTGTTTACCCGTATCTTCAGAATCACTTCTACTGTCGTGGTAAACAACCTATAATGGTCTGGCCCTCTAGCAACTTCAGTGCCAAATTATAGCTAATTTGCCTACAAACGTCAGGTGGTCATAATAATCTGGCCACTCAGTGTATATAGAGCTTTCTTTAACTGTAAACTGTATTATTTATTATTTTCCAGAAAGGGGAAGTTTGTTATGAAAATGATCATTGTTCATTTCAAGTTCCTGTTGCTATGGGATCAAATAGGAAATGATCATATTCGCCACCTACAGATATGTGAATTTATTTGTGAATTTCAATGACAAATTCCCTTGTGAATGTTTAAATGGTTTGTCCAGACGAAACTTCTCATTTTAGTTTTGGTCACAGTAGGGAAGGGTTAGACCCCTGTCGTTTTTTTGCCAATATTTAGGGCTCCGGTAGCGAGATTTTCCCTTAATTTCCTGTCCTGCCAAAACGTTTCACCAAACAGGAACTGAGGGGAAATCTTCAACAGCAACACAGATAGAAATATAAAATATTTTCTTTAGTAGAGTATCTTGTCAGATTTTTTCCCTGGATACAGTCCGTGTACCCATCGCACTCAGAGCCGCTGCTCCAAAAACGTAGGGCGGGTGCAGCAGGTGTCAATGGGTGGCTTCCGAAAAAATATCAGTAAAGGATGGACACCGGCAATCCAAAGCAAGCTCAGTACGTGTCTATTAACGTACTAGTTGCAAGTAGAACACTCTAAACAACGTTTCGGGGTCTCCCAGGATCCCCTTCACTTGTTTGCCTGATGAAGGGGATCCTGTGAGACCCCGAAACGTTGTATAGAGTGTTCTACTTGCAACTAGTACGTTAATAAACACGTACTGAGCTTGCTTTGGGGTGCCGGTGTCCATCCTTTACAGATTTGTATTCCTGTCAGCAGCCCTGTTGTAGATTTTACCTCACTTCCTGTCTGGAGAAACCGTTGTCAGCAGAACAGGAAGTGAGTATAAATATTTCTTATGAAGCTTACAACTGCTTTACCAGACATAAATTGAGGAAAAATCTGCAATTGGGATACAGACAGAAATCTTACATGAGTTCTAGCCAGGGGTGTCCCGATCCTTTTTGCCGCCTGAGACTGGAGGGGCGGTTGCTGGTGGTGAACACACTGAGTGTATGGGGGGTCTAGTGGATAGTGATGACGCCGCCAGATGTGCAGGAGTGATGATGACACTCAGGCCGGCATCCCGCCTAGCTCTTGGCAACCAGTGATGTCACTGGTTGCCAGGAGCTGGGTGGGACGCTGGCTAGAGCGGTCCAGGTTGCTAAGAGGTGGGCGGGGAGATTTGTATGGCCCTTACACATCTACCCGCCTGGCTCTTAGTATCCATGGACACTCTGTCTGGAAAGGGGGTGACAGGCACAGTGCAAACATTGTGAGCAGAGCGGCCATGTCCCCACATTATCCCAAGAGATGCCGTCTGAGGCAACAGCCTCACCCTGCCTCAGTATAGGGATGGCCCTGGTTCTAGCCTTTCCCTACCCAACTAAAGAAAATACATTTTATTGCTATCTGTGTCACTATTGAAGATTTCTCCTCACTTCCTGTCTGGTGATACCATTGTCAGCAGGACAGGAAGTGAGCATAAATCTCTCTTACAGACAGACATTTTAATTCATCTCTACTCTATCCAAAACAAGAAAAAAAAATTGTCCTATAAAATAAACAAATAAAAATATATAAAAAGAAATAAAATATTAATAAATAAGAAGAATCCTCAATTTTCTCCATTTCACCTTATAAAATCCAATACGCTTTATAAATTACACAAACGCGAAACATAGGCCAAAAAAAGAAAAACATTTTTGGCCTTTTAAAAATAGTCCCCCCGAGTTATGTGTGCACAGTGCTGTTTAAATGACATAACCGACCCAGGATATCTATGGGCCATCCCTATAAGGAGACAAAAAAAAAATCTACTCGTCCTTTAAAGCGCGCACACCTCCGTGACGTCAATGCTTCAAGGCCAGATGGCCCCGAGCTCCGGGCCTCAACCAACTGTATACAGGGATGAGTCATTGGCCGAAATTCCCAGAACTGCACAGAAAGTTCACCACAGGGCAGAACAGCAGCAATAAACACACACCGACCCCTCTTACATCACTTCGCTACCCCATCGTGACACTCAAAGCTAACCCGTGATAACGACTCTGCAAAAACACGCACGAATGCCGCAGGGGCTCTACAAGCTCGCCTCATGGTGTGACTGACAGGCCGTGTACGTAAAGACCCCTCAGTACCCAACTTAACAACAAAAGGGAGTCGCCATTATCTGGCATCCACGTCCATGCTGAGTAAATAAACATGGCCGTTGTGCGCATATAATGTGTAAATAAAAGGGAGGTGTTTGCATGCATTTTATTCCTTCATTATGGTCCAGTTGAATAATTTCATTTAATATGTTTTAGCATATCAACATAGAGGCGTACTTATAAACAAAATCTGCAGAGCCATTCGCCCTGTGATACTGCACGTACATTTGTTCTGTGCAAAAAAATCTGATTGGCCAGAAGAGTCACATGTCCGATTGTTTCGTTTTTGAAGATATTCGGATGTGATCTGAAAAACGGAAATGAAAATTCAGATTCGGACAGATTCGGATGCATTGGGATTCGAAAAATTCGGATGTGTCCGAATTTTAAAAAATGTGTCCGAATTTAGATTTGGAATAAAACGAATCGCAGGTGTCTAACGGTAAGTGTTTGGGCAAATATGTTAGGAAATGCTTTGCTGGGCGATGTAGATTTCTTTGATCTGGATTCATTATTGACAAATAGGTTGAGAGTTTAAGGCCTTATTCACACAGTCGTGCACATACACGCGTATATGCGCATACGCGCGTATAGTACCATATGCAGCATATGCAAATAAATGGTTCCATACACATAGCTGCGTATGGAGCCGTATATTTGCGTAGCGTAATAATGCACAAAAACAGCGCATTTCTGTGTATTTACATGCATATACGCACGTACAGTTCATTACCATTTCTATTACGAATGATGCATTGTAGGATTGTAAATAGTGCATGCATATACGCACATATGCTCGTATATATACGTGCATTATACGCGCTTATATACGCAATATACAATTTTGCTCTTGTGCTGTGTGTGAATGAGGCCTAAGACTACTTTAAAGGGTTAGTTCAGCTATTTCTGGCATACACAGCGCACTCCCTCCCTCTGTTGCACAACACTGAGCTCAACTGCTGCTACACCGGGCAGTGATCGAAGGAGCCAGAGAGCTGGCAGGGGGCACGCTTCTATCGGCGGATGTCGGCAGGACAAGGGGGGAGTCGCCTACATGGGTGTTTTTGCAGACCATAGCCTCCAGTTGTGAAAATAAACAAGGATTTACTTTTGCAAAAGCTGGCCAGCGGTCTGTAATGTACTGGTGATGCATGGGGGGATGTTGTTGGAAATTTGCCTAGGGGTGAACTAACCCTTTAAAGTAAAACCCAAAATGGAGATTTGAGTGCATTTGGCATCATGAGTCACTGGACAGTTTTGTTGCTGCATGCTGACAAACCGCTGCCTTGAAATGAAGCAGCAGAGCTATAGGCCGTTGGCACGCGCAGACCTGATCCGTCGCCCAGTAGCCAACTAAAGGAGTACGCCTCGCAGGCAATGCTGCAGCTCAGTGTAGGGCAGCGGTTGAGCATTGTCAGGTGCTGCTACAGGGAGGATCTCCAGGTTAAAAACTTTGCAAACATTAACAAAAAATTTTGCTTAAAGCTGAACTCCGGACAGAAAAACTTTTACTAAAATATATTCCTCAATAGCCATAAATCATATAAATCAATTTTATGTTCACCAAATGCCTTTGGAAACCCAGATGTTACCTTGTATAAGTAGCAGTGGCGTCATCACTTTGCAGCACATAACCTGTGCAGAGTGCAGAGCTGTAGGAGGAGCCAAGCCGCTCCTCTCACTACAGTCTGTCTGCAGAAAACCACAGGGGGGGCGGAGACAAGACCCGTCACCCTGCACAAGAAAAAGCAGCAGCAGTGATTGGTCTTTATTACAGGAAGTTCCTGCACAGAGGCAAAGTGCAGGAGTTGTTTAACGGTGGTGGATTACTACACATATCTGGAAAGTCTCGGTGATGAACTGGGGTTGGGTGAATAGTCTGCAGGAGGCTGTGCATTGCATCCGTGATCCATTGATCATGGTTGCAATGCTTTGCAGGCTACAATGCAAAAAATGAATACCTGCAAATGTTCTCTTTTATCAATGTGCCTGCATTTTTTGGAAAGGGGACTATGCCTTTAAAGAATAGAAAATTTCAGCCACGTAGTGCCCCACAGAACGGGTTTCTAATCTCATAACCTTCAGCAGGAAAGAGGCACGAGCCGCGCTTCTAGAATGCAGATTTTATGATGGGACATATGGAAAGCTTATGGTTGTTTTTGTGTTTTCCACGCAGCTGTCCGCCTCTTCCTCCCCTATGCCTGTACCTCAGAAAGGGGCTCCAGCCGGGCAGAGGGTTAGTGTAAACACCAAGATCAGGACAACGTGTACAGACTCCTGCTGTCAGAAAATAATTCCATTCCCCATAGTCACACTGAGGTTGCAACATTAGCTTGCCAGTGCGGAGTCTTCAATAAGCATTAAATGCAAAACGCCTCAGCAAATACTGAAATGTTTACGGTCCGAGGCCTACGTGGAGAACGCCTCAGCAAATACCCAAATGTTTCCGCGACCCGAGGCCTACGTGGAGAATGCCTCAGCAAATACCGACATCTTTCCGACCCGACGCTTACGTGGAGAACGCCTCAGCAAATACTGAAATGTTTACGGCCCGCGGCCTACGTGGAGAACGCCTCAGCAAAAACCAAAATGTTTAGAACTGTCGCCTTTAAGTGCAAACAGCAGCCATTTTTTTCCTGTTATCTAGTAACTGAACTGAATTTAATGTTAAAGCAAATGTAGCGAAATGTCTTTTTCCAAAACGAACTGTTTCCTGCGAGGAATACAGAGAACACTCGTCGCTTCCTGCCGCATGCACCACCGACCTCTGCTGCATTGATGGTAAACCTCCGGCTGAAGACCCGACAGAATTCAAAACTTCTGGAAGTGGCCCCGCTATCGCTACTGTGTCCTGTACAGACGCAATAGAAACTGCGGTATGCAACAGGGGAGCGGAAAATCAACACTCCTGGAAGTGTCGGATTCTGCAGAATATTCAGCCGGCGGTTCTTCTGCAGTACAGTAGACGTAGGCAGTACAGGCGGCAGAAAAGGTGAATAGTCATTGTCTTCCTTGCAGGAAAAACTTGCAGGGTTATCCACTAAGCTACCGGAGGTAGCCGAGTGAATAACCGAGCCGTAGTGAAGTGAGCCGAACGACGTTCGGCTATTCACTACGGCTAATTTCACCCGTACATTGGCTGCCTTCGGCTGCACTTTGGTCAGCGCTGAGCCGAAGTGCAGAAGGACTTCGACTCAGCCGATACAACATCTGGATCGGCTGAGGCGAAGCTCCGGCAGCTCACTCGCTCCTCCATTCACAGAACGTCTTGTATTCTTTCAAGGTTTTTTGTAATTGGGCGAGGACAGAGGGGGGTACAGGGGGCGACTGCAGCCCTCAGCTAGTGCAGTATTCATTTGTTTTCAGCTTTGAGTTATCAATCCTTCATGCCTGCATATCATTTGTAGACAGATGTAGGGACAAGGGGCTTTACTTGCTTATTGCATATGCTGACTCTACTTCCTCCCTAGTATAGCACAGTGACCTTCTCTAAGTGCAAGGGACAGGTCTGAAAACAGCAGACTCTCTGTAAGGCTCTTCACATACCTTAAAGTGACACTAAAATTAGGAGTTAAAACTTGAAAATACATTCAAGTACCTTAACTGTTAACAGAAATGTTTCTAATTTGTGTATCACTCGGCTGTAGATCCTCAAATCATCTCTGAATTGGCGCTGACACTGTCCTTCCTTCTGGAGGGGGCTACTTTTGTTCCCCATGGTCCCTGTGTGTGTTGTAAAGAAGCCACTGCTCCAAGCTCGCTCCTGTGATGGACTACAATCTCAATACAAATTAGTAAATGTGAGATTGTAGTATATCACGGGGACCATGAGGAACTGTAGTAGCCACCCTCCAGAAGGAAGGACAGTGTCGGCACCAATTCAGAGATGATTTGAGGATCTACAGCCGAGTGATACACAAATAAGATACATTGTTGTTAATAGTGAAGGCACTTGAATGCATTTTTAGGATGTAATTGCTGAGTTTAGTGTCACTTTAAAATCTAACCTGAACAATCACTAGCAAAGCTACCAAAACTATGTAATACAAGGATCTACCTATACAGTCCAATCGTTGTGTATGCAGTCAGGCAGGCCCTTGCACTACATACTTGTTTGATCTACAATCAGATTGTATTGTGTGTAGTGAGTTTGAGGCTCCCTTATCTTACCAGCTTGATGGAAGTGAATTGGACTGCCTTCTCAAGGATGGTCACTATAGGGAGCATTTACAAACCTGCATTATCCAAAATGTGAAAAAACAGGCAAGTTAAACTGTAAAAAAGAAGTCTAATAAAAGATTACTTTTAGTTAAACTTTCCGATAACATAAAATGTTTATTGGGGGGAAAAAAAAGGTAAATATTATAGAAATAAAGACAGAAAACGCACAAAAAAAATACATTTTTTTTCCTTCACAGCAATAATTAGGGTTGGTGGGTTTCACATTGGACGGTACAAATAAATATATTTTTAAAATGAGCATTTAAAATAAAATAGAGCAACATTCTTTGATAGCTGAATCTATCTCCCTTAAAGGGACCTTTGTGACATCAGATGGCAATATGAGGCACCGCCCCATCAACCTCGACAACCCATATAACCCCAACCCCCCTACCACCCACATACCCCCAACCCCCTGACCACATACTCCTACCTCTCACTACTAAGCCCCACCAATGTCATCCAACAGTCAAATAGCAGAGCCTCAGAGGTCAGAAGAAGTTCTGCTATTTGACCATTGAATGACAGGGGTGGGGGGGGGATCAGTGTCACTTTAACCAAGCTGGGCCTAGGACCCAAGAAGACCCCACAAGGACACAATAGCTGATTCAAAAATTAAAGCAGGTACTATAAGGTTCCCCTGATCTCATACACCAGGACTCTTTAGATTCAACATGGCAACTGCCCCAGGCCAAGGGGCTCTCAGACAGCCATTAAAAACCTTCTTTGAAGGAAATAAAGGTCAGAGAGGAAAGGAAGCTTCATCTGATCCCTCAGGATAAAACATGCTGGAGATGATTGCGTGTATATTTTCTGCCTGTCTCCATATGCAGAACATGGAGAAAGCATGCCATGGACAGATCTCAAGACAGTCCAATCCCAACTATACAGCTGACTGCCCTTTGATGTCTATGGGCAGCTGTACATGAGAGGAGACAACAGGGATTAATGTAATATTGTGCCGCTGCTTAGGTCTCTATAACTGTGTGCAAAGTCATTTTCCCTGTGAATGTTCGTTCTGTGCGAGTAGAGACAAAAATAAACATTCGTAGTATATTTTGAATATAATCGAATATAATGTAATGGTTATCTTTACCCTTTATGACCACAAGATGGATCTGAGGAGCACAGGACATATTTATTTCCTATGCGCCTCAGCTCCATCTAGTGGCCAAAGGAAATATATACGTCCTATGCTACTCGGCTCCATCTAGTGCCCATAATGGGGTATTACATTACATTCAACCTGGAAAGAAAATATACTTACGGGGTTATTCACAAAAGGGTGAAGAGATTGGAGAAGGCAGGAGAAGGGAACAATCTAGGGCAAAATAGCTGATTTGGAAAAAATCTCCAATTCAGCTCACTTTCCAGTTCAGCTATGTTGTCCTAGATTGGTCACTTCTCCAAACCCTTCACCCTTTTGGGAATAACCCTGTTAGAGTGTTCGTTTCTGCCTCTATGCACACACAACAAACGTTTACAAAGATTCGCAGGGTGAACGGCTCTGCGAATTGTTTTTAAGTAGTCCTCTCTGAAATTGCAAGTTAAAAATAGCTCATGCATGCGCACTGTGTGTCAGTTTTCACTCCATCCATATTTTACATTATCCATATGCCATTTTGCAGAGTCTATTCCCCTTACTTCTTCAGTATTACTAGGAGGTGATGAAGGCGGTGCTACCTTCTGAGGGAGGTGATGGAATCGTTAATTGAAAATATAGAGAGTAAGCACACCACAGAATGCTTTTGCAATAAATGTGTATACAACACATATAGAAGCTCTGTAGTACAAATATTCACGTCATACCACATGAAGCATAATACAAGGTGGGATCTCCCCAAAGAGGTCCTTGAGAAAGTGGGATCTCAATTCGTGGAGTTTCGGAGGTGGGATCTCCCCAAAGAGGTCCTTGAGAAAGGGTATTTTACCCCCAAAACGTTGGGTTCTTCCTCCTCCCTCTTTTCACCACTGTCTGATTCTGCTTCCTCTCTCACGACTCTATTTGGGGTATCAACTTCTTGTATGTATTCACAACATCAGCTGCTGTAGGAGTATGTGGTGCTCACGTGTGGTGTACCCATGTACATGCATGTATTCTTTTGGATATAGGTTAGAATTAAAGTGGACCTTTACCCCCTTTCACTAAAAATCACATCAACATGCAGCTCTGCATGCGGATATGAAATCATCTTACATTCATTAAAGGAGAACTATGGTGAGACTGAAATATACTCATCCCCATAGTAACATGACACCAAACCTGTCACATATCGGCTTTATTGATCGAGAACTGAGCGATCACATACAGCTACTCGCTCAGTTCACGATCTTCGCCCTGAAAAGAGCGGTAACTGACCCCCAGCAGGGATTGCCCCATCCCCGCTCTGTTTCGCCAGTGCTGACTGAAAGGGGGGTGGCGGGCACAGCTGGTTCTATTTCTAAAGAGGCGGAGCCAGCTGTCAATCAGGCATTGTGATGGATCCTGACAATATTGTTGGGATCTTTCCCGGCTTCAGCGTGGTTCTGAACTGTCAGCTTATAGTGGGCAATAGCCTACTATATACTGAGTTTTGGGTCTCAGGAGGAGTAAATGTCCTCCTGTGACCCTAAAGCGAACGAACGCAAAAAAAATGTTTGCCCATCGTTCTCTTTTAAACTATTTTTTTTGCTTTTACTGTTATTCCACTTCCTGTTTGAGCAAGGCTCTGGTGATGTGGCCCTGGCCTCACAGATGCATTCTGGGGACATCACCAGAGCCTTCCAGGACAACCTCAGACTATTTTAATTAAATAGTTAATTTTATCACTAATCATTTCCACACAGGAAGTTCTCTGTAGGAACTTTCATTCTTCACCAAGAGCCAGGTGTGTAATAAGTAGGGATGCACTGATACCGATAATAGTATCGGTGCCGATACCGAGTATTTGGGTAAGTAATCGGCCAAATGCTCCCGATACTTATCCCAATACTGGAACTTCCGGTATCAGAAAGCCAGGTGGCGAGTCATTACACGCCGCCCAGCTTCCTGATTGGCCGGGAAGCTGGCTTAATGCTCCTTCATCACCAGGAAGTATGGAGCCGGTTTCCACAGCCAATCAGGAAGCCGGGCAGCATGTAATGACTCGCCGCCCAGTCTTCCTAATTAGTCGGGAAGCTGGTCAGTCAGGAAGCCAGCCGGTGAGTCATCACCCGCCCCCCGGCCTCCTGATTGGCCAGAAAGCCGACTCAATGCTTCCTCGTCACCTGGTGACAAGGGAGCGTGGAGACGGCTTCCCGGCTATTCAGGAAGCTGGGCGGCGAGTTATTACATGCCGCCCGGCTTCCTTAATGGGACTGCCGGTATCGGTGTGTACCGGGAAAAAATATATCGGTACAGAAAAACAGGTATCGGTGCATCCCTAGTAATAAGGCAGTTCTCTCCCAACCCTAATCCTACCTCTCTTCTGCTTTTATCAGCTGCTTAATACTAAATTTAGTAAACGCAGTTGTCTGTTAAATGAGATGGGAGAACACAGGGCAGAACTAGTAGCAGCCCCATCGTTCTGCACAGTGATGTGATCTGCTCCTTTTCCAAATGTATGAGCACGACATACCTAAAGGGAGATGTGGAAAAGCCCCATGACGTCTGAGCTGTGCAGACAACAGAGATCGAGCCAAGAGGTCATAGGAAATCCTAGGCCCTGCTCCGTCCCTGCTCAGCAGCTGGGAAACCTATTGAAAAGGCCACAGACCTATTTTTGCTGACATGCAAGCACGCACTATTTTTAACTTGCAGTTCCAGACTGTTTGCATAAAAAAAAATAAACCTGAGTTCTACGCCAACAGCTGCCAAAGCAATACCATTCAGGTTTGGTAAAAGTGTCCACGTGCAAAGAGAACAAAAGCGGATCTGACTTCTATCCAGTGTGTCAAATATCGCAACCTGGATAATAATCTGGATCGTTTCTATAATCGTCAGGGGTAGCGGAAGAGTCGACCAGCCAGCTATACGTACACGTTGAGTCCTGCGTCAGCCCGCAATACGCAGTCGAGGGAGCAGAGTCACTTTCTGCGCAGTGCGGCTGCGAGTGAATGTACTTGCTCACGAGATCCAGAGGCAGCGGCTTCAGTTGAACCTTCGGCTGAAACCTCGAAGACGTCAGTTCTTGAAGCAAGTGCCAACCTGCTTCGCTCTGTTCCTTGTTCTTTATTCCAGATACACAAGACGCAGGGTTCCGTTGCTCATGGGCGGGTAAGGCGTGACTTTTAGGCGGGGCCACCTTGGTTCCTCCTCTGCTGTCCTTAACTAAGGACACCCTGGTCTTGTTCTTCGCCCTGCCATGTGCGCTATCTCCTTGTAAACGCATATTGTGATCTGTGTCCTGAGATTGTAAGGCGTTTGGAGGAGAAAGCGAATCAACATGATTTCCTTTAGAATTTTCACTGCAGTCAAAGCCAAAAATGTCGAAAAACCGCGTCCGGCTCTTCTCCACAGCTGTGCTTTGATTTGAAGCTCTTCTGCTGCCATCAGGACCACACATGGGGCCCGATGGAATTCTACTGATGTCCTGCGAATCCTCAAACTCAATTATAGTTTGGTCAGAGTCGTAGCCGTCTCCATTGCTGGCAGAATCCACTTCATCTTCCTGACAATTTGGATGCATCTTACCCCCGGCTTGTAAGCTCTTTTGCGGCTCCTTCGCGGATGAGTCACTGTAGAAGAGGTAACTTCGGTCCTGCTGCATGCTTGTCACACTCTTATCTGAAGTACCTGAGCAGAAATAAAAGTTAAAGCGGATGTAAACTCAGTCATGAAAATCTTCTATAAAAGTTTAACATGGCATTTCAAAAGAATTTCTGCAAATGTTGTCATCACTGGTAACCCTGCCATGAAGGTCCTTGTTTAGACACTTCCTGTTACAGGGTGATAACACTCTGTCCCAGTTCCCTAAATGCTCTGTGTTGTCACATGGGCTTCCAACTGAGACTACAAGTAGCTGATTGAACACACATCGAGCAGGCACGGTGCACTGTTGTTACCATCAGGAAAGCCACAGCCATTGCTGGAATACTTGTAGACAGGAAGTGGCTAGAGCAGCAGCACTGAGATGCAACAAACGATGAAATAAAGGCGAATACAAGGGCTTTACTTTTAAAAAATGACAATGGTTTTTGATTACACAGTGCTTTAGAAATATAAATGTCATTTAGTTAGGGTTTACATCTACTTTAACAAAGAGAATATGTTCAATTTTTTCCTTTTACAGTAAACTCTCTCCGGTATTTAACCAACCAGAACTCTCATCTAACCAGAAAAAAAAAAATCCCCTGTGTACTCACTGTTCTGTGGCATGTACTATCCTGGAAGTGATTGTGCGCCTATTTGTCTTAATTTGCTTTTGATTACTGCATTTCAGTATTATATGAAGTCAATACAGAGTTTATGTTATCATATGGGGTAAAGTATTGGGTATAGTATGGAGTATAGTATGGAGTATAGTATGGTGTATAGTATGGGGTATAGTATGGGGTATAGTATGGAGTATAGTATGTGGTGTATTATGGAGTATAGTATGGGGTATAGTATGGAGTATAGTATGGCGTATAGTATGGGGTATAGTATGGAGTATAGTACGGGGTATAGTATGGGGTATAGTACGGGGTATAGTATGGGGTGTATTATGGAGTATAGTATGGGGTGTATTATGGAGTATAGTATGGGGTATAGTATGGGGTGTATTATGGCGTATAGTATGGGGTAAGGCATTAGTTAGACCTATTTTTATTAGTAACTCTCAAGCAACCAGAAACTACATTTATCCGGAATCTACCAATCCCCATGGACGCCGAATAATGGGGAGTTTACTGTATTTGCATTAAACTGTCCCGGTATATTCTGTATTTTATTTGCAGCCTGTAGATAAAGCTCTTTTCACACTTCACAGGTTTTGCTTGTCCTTGTTGAAAAAAATCAAGACTTCAAAAATATACCCAGATACGTGTGAATATGTCAAAGCGGATATCCCCATCTCTGCCTATTGCTCCTTCAAGGTTTCAATCCGAGGCTGAAAGGAAATAAAATAGATGCTTCCTCTATATAATTTTATTCGTACACTGTTGAAACTCCATTCACTATGCTGCACAACATGAACATTCAAAAGAGTCACTGACCCATTTTATGTGATGGATTACTATGAAAAAAAGGAGCAGTGCCTGGCAGAGAGTCTGAAAGGGAGCAGCTTCTGATATGCGCCCCCTCTCCAGAAAACCAATAGTGCTTTGGGAGTCCAGTGTCATAGGTGCACCCTGTATTATATACTATATAGACAAAGGATTGTGGACATCTGACAATCACACCTATATGACCTTGTTTCACATCCTATTTCAAATCAAAAGGCATTAATATGGTATTTTCGTGTCCCCCCCTCTTACACAAGATTTTAAAGTGTGACTGTGAAGATTTATGTCCATTCAGCCAAAAGAGCATTCGTGGGGTCAGATATTGATTTTGGATGAATAGACATGGCTTGTGATCGGTGTTCCAAGTCATCCCAAAGTGTTCAGCACAAGTCCCACCACACCAAACTCATGAAACCATGTCTTTATGGATCTGACTCTGTACACATGGACACAGTGGTGCTGGAACAGAAAAGGGCCTTCACCTTCAACTGATCGGTTGGAAGGCTACAATTGTCTTTGTATGCTGTAGCATTACCAGTAACCCTTCACTGGAGACACCTGAGCTCAGTCATTCAGATGGTAGTCTTCATATCTTTGGCCATATAGTATATATTTATGTGTAAAACAAGATCTTAATTTAAATACTGTAGCTGCATGCAGTGCAAAGCTGTATTGACACAGTTGCAGCACTGTGGCTCAGTGGTTAGCAGTGCAGCACTGGGGGTTCCTCGGTTCAAATCCCCGTCAAGACACTATCTGCAAGGAGTTTGCATGTTCTCCCTGTGCTTGTGTGGGTTTCCTCCGGGTACTCCAGTTTCCTTTCACAACAAAGACATGCTGGAAGGTAAATCAACCCTGCCTGAGTGTGCAATAGGGGCCTTAGTTTGTAAGCTCCTGGAGGGTAGGGACTGAATGTGCACTATGTAAAAAGCGCTGCGTAAATTGCTGGCGCTATATAAATACCAATAATAAATAAAGTAGGGCTGTGCCAATTAACGATTAATTTCTCGATTAATCGTTAATTTTTTGATCGATTAAAATGTTTTTGGAAACTTTCTGCACGAGCGCCAGCCAAGGCATTGGCCTATACACATACAGCACAGCAATGAAGTAATAAAATAAACTAGGATCACACTAATCCAGCACGTTATTATTCTGAGTTGCCCCACTCAAGCGGCGGCCATATTGAGTGGGGCACGTGAGATTAAGAACGTGCTGGATTAGTGTGATCCTAGTTCATTTTATTACTTCATTGCTGTGCTGTATGTGTATAGGCCAATGTAGTTGGATCTGTATGTGCGTTATAATTAATCGAAATTAATCGATTAAAAAGAATTTCGATTAATCGAACACGAAAATTTGAATCAGTAACAGCACTAAAATAAAGTTATGGGGGGATTATGGGAACAGTACAATCTCTACTGTTTTTAGGATAACATTCCTTTGAAAACAAAATTCACAGAATGTTTAGGAAAACAAGTGACACTTTATTATATAGAAAGTCAAACGTTGTCGTCTAACACATAACACGCATAACGTGCAGCAGGTACATCTCACCAGTAAACTAACATCTAACTAGTAAACAGTTCTTCCAAAGAACAGCAAACAACTCACAAAGTAAGTGAACATAATATTTGGCCTCTCGGAGGTGACGTAACACTCTGGGCTCCTGGCTGATAACGTATTATAACCCTGAAACTAGCAGACTGGATCCCATCTTCCTTCACTTACTCAGTGAGACGGGAGGCACGGGGGTGTATGCAAGGTCTTCCCTCTCCAGATGAGACTGCTCTGTGGTTTTAGGGGCCTTGGGAAAAAAAGAAAATGTAAATTAAAAAAAGGAACAAAAAAATGGTAATTTAAAAGGGAACGTATAGTCAATACTTCTTATAATTTTGGATAGAGTTGGGATATATAATTATTAGGGATGCACCAATACCGGATTTTCGGTATCGAGTATCGATACATTTTTTTTTTGGTACTCGCAGATACAAAGTACCGATATCAGTGCCCCCATTATCAGGAACCTGGGCGGCGGATCATGACCCATTGCCCGGTTTCCTGATGGCCTGGGAAGCCGGTGTTCTATCGTAAGGTGCCGTCCGGCTTCCTGATTGGTTAGGACGCCAGGCTGCCTAGCAACAAGTGAAGTCTGCTTCCCAGCCAATCAGAAAGCCAGGAGGCGGGCCATAGCCTGGCATTGGAAGTATTGGAGCATTTGGGCGAGTACTCATCCAAATACTCGGTATCGGCGCCGATACTGATACTAGTATCGGTGCAGACCTAATTATTATATTTTATATTGCCCCGTTTGGTATAGTCACACTTTCTGTTTATTCTGGTGACCATTGTCATTGGGACAGAAAGTGATGGGAAATGCAATATTTCACAGATGTCAGTGAAATAGGGGAAACTTTCCAATGGGGGACAACTGCTTAAAGCTAAACGTAGGCACATTTATGCTGGTGTACCTCTGGCTCCGGTTCTGTCCGGCATCCTTCTCAGCTCCCGGCAACCTGTGATGTCAGTGAGCTGGGCGGGATGCAGGCCAGAGCGTCACAGATTGCCAAGAGCTCTTAGCAACCTGGGATGATCTGGCCAGATAGGGAGCAGCAGGCACACCTGCCACCCCTCTCCCAACGTGACCCAATGAGATGCCACCTGAGGCAACTTCCTTATTATAGGGACAGCCCTGCTTCCTACTTTATTCAAGACCTTAAAAAAAGTTTTGGCTACACATGCACATACATACACATGCATATACTATCATATTGTAGCTTGCTGTAAATAACAGACCGATGCAGGGTGCATAAAAGATTAGCAATCCAGCTCCAGGGGTACAACACCTCTCCAGCAAGTCAAAACTACTGCCAGAAGGGAGTGAGTAAAAGTTTTACTGTCTTTTTAAAGTAAAATTATGATTTCCAAGTTTGTATGTAACATTTCACACGCAACAACTCAACATTATGCAGTAGAACGCACAATGCAAAATGCTCTGCTGTTGTAAAATCTCACTTTGTCAGTTTTTGCAACAGCAGATTGTTACACTCATATGGGCCTAGTTGTAGAAGTCTTATGATTAAGCCCATACGGGTGAAACGCGTATCGGGTGGGCAGCCACAAGGCAGTGAATCCAACCATGCTGGAATTTGCAAGCTCCACGGATTAAAGCTTTGTACAGGTTAATAGCGGTGTGTGGCTTTTTTCCCCCCGTACCCTGCAGTTGTTCAGAGTGGATGGCTCCTGGCAAGCACCCAGGTGTCGGATACCAGTGTTGGATGGAGCAGTGAGGTTCTCTTTTTGTACATATACAAAAAAGCAGAAGGGTATAGGTCTCATTACCTCTGCATTACAGTATCAGCTGTCTGAGACCAAAGGGTATGGAGAGTGGGGTTATCCAGCGCTTCCATATGCTACCAGGAAGCATCGGAACATACTAACTAAACTACAAATCCCAGAGGTATTTTTTTACTACAGCAGGATGTGTTTGTTGGAGGACATTGCATATGATAATGAAGTGTAGCAGAGGCAGAGTATAAGGATGGCCGTACATTATTAGATTTTTTTCATTGCGCCTTCAGATTTCTCCATCTACGTTTAATTTCATACCTCTTGATCAAGAACTGCCTGCAGCCGGTAGAGAAACTCCCAAAGAAGTTTGTCCAAAGCCTTCAGGTACATTTCCCCGTATTCTGCTTCCAGTCTTGTCTGTAGGGACAAGGAACAAAAAATAAAGTGGTTATATTTCCTGAAAGCTGAACTCATACATACGTCTAGTTTACTAATTTGTACTGAGATTGTAGTCCATCACATGAGTGAGCTTGGAGTGGTGACTACTTTACAACACACACAGGGACCCTGGGGAACAAAAGTAGTCACCCCCTCCAGAAGGAAGGACAGTGTCGGCACCAATTCGGAGATGAGTGGAGGATCTACAGCCGAGTGATACACAAATAAGAGACATTTTTTGTTAATAGTTCAGGCATTTCTAACATTTAGTTCCGGAGTTTAGTGTCACTTTAATCATACCTCCAAGTAATCCTTCCGAAACTTTTCATCCCGGATCATACGATATACCAACTTTCGAAAGTGAATCTTACTTTGCTGCACTTTTGCTACATCACGAGGGGGCTGCAATGTGAAAACATATAGTGAGAAAGGTTCATACAATGTGGAACAGTTTACTTCACTATTTAATCTGCTCTGTGCAAACTAACAACCCATAATGACTAATTACAATCTCACATTGATCTGACTACAGAAAGAAAACCTCTCTATAGGTTACTGGACACTTGATTGTGCCAGTACTTTTTATGTATATGCATCCTTAAAGTGACATTGTCACAAATGTTTTCCTCCCCCCAAAGCTGCTTTAAAAGGACTTACCTTAAATGATGCCTCTTGATCCTTCCTCTTGTATTCAGCATTACCTCCAGCATTGGTGCCAGTCTCTGATCCAGTGCAGAATGCTGTTTCTTCCTGTCCCGTGGTGTCTGTCCGACGTGCACGCACCCCGCTGCGTGCATTCACCTCCACTGTGTCTCTCCTCTTCTCCCCACCAAAAATCTCTACTGCACATGCATCCGCCCCATCATCCTGCACTGCGGCTCGAGAAGCTTTAGATGAGAGCGAGCAGCGTAGACAGAGGTAAGTAATTACCTTTTTAATAATGTTTTTGCATATATCTACTGCTTGCCAGCAGTAGATATATGCAAAAAAAAAAAAAAGAATGAAAAAAAGAAATGTTTGCAGAGCAGCTCTCTCAGTGAACACCTGAGTTTTAGATTTGCACTGTATTATGCACGGGAGAAGCTACCCCCGCACTGCAAGGGTTAAGTGCTTGTTTTGGTCTAGGGAGGAAAATAACAAAGTTATACTCATCTGATCCTCGGAGCCAGCCGGCTGTCACAGATGATATGTCCCTCGGCATCCTCATGTCCTATACACAGTGTATAGAATGTGATGACTCAAGGACCTTAGACCGCTGCAGTGGAGGGGGAGCAAGACTGCAGGGACTGGTCTAAGAGGAAGCCAGCTCTGAGCATCAAGTGAGTAAAACTTTCTTCTCCTGAACGGAAACCAGAGAATAACCGCACTCCGCATGATACAAGCGATGAATCCTCTGTTTATTGATGCAAAATCAGGTGTATGTCACAGCAAGCTCCCCAGACAAAAGAGCAAACTCGTTTCACCAATATGGCTTCCTCCCTAGACCAAAATGAGCACTTAACACTTGCAGTGCGGGGGTAGCCCCACTGCATGGGTTAAAAAAAATCCCCAGAGTTCTTCTTTAAACTCAGGAGTTACCAATGCTGGTTGTCAAAATACCTGTACAGTTTGGATGCAGGCATTGTTCAGGTATTTTGAGAGCCAGCGGGGCCGACTAGCAAGATACTGCAGCTTGGCCCAGTGGGAGATTCCTCCATCCACACAGTGCAGCGTAGATGGAGGAATCTGTTTCACTTTTTCCATCTGACCATAGAAAATCTGCAGATAATCTATAGGTTTATGGCCAGCTTTAGAAGAACCTCCTGGCACATAATGAAGAAACATCTAGCAATGCAAAGAAAGTAGAGCAAGCAACTACAAATACATACACTACAACACAGGCACCACCTGCTGGTGAATCTAATGACTATTATCCAGGCCAAGTCACGATCTGCAAGGAGTTTGCATGTTCTCCCTGTACTTGCCTGGGTTTCCTCCGGGTACTCCGGTTTCCTCCCACACTCAAAAGACATGCTGGAAGGTTAATTGGCTCCTGTCTGAATTGGCCCTGTATGTATGCATGTGAGATAGGAACCTTAGACTGTAAGCTAATTGAGGGCAGGGACTGATGTGAATGTATGTAAAGTGTAAAATTTACAGCGCTATATAAATACCAATAAAAATAATGAATAAGAATTTTGGTTGAAAAAGGTAATTTTTGCAACGTTGTGTGTAGTGAATCTGATATCGTAGAACTTATTGTGATGGCACAAACAGTATTCGGATGTCACCATCATTTTAATGATGTCAAATCTCTTTCATAATTGATATTGTGACGGAACACTCAGTATAGTGATTTCAGTCAATATTCCGGTACCACATGTGCATTATGAAGTCATAGCAGGTACTGAGATGTCACAGTATGCCTGAGTACTACACCATCCATGGCTGCCCCTACATAATAGATGACAGGAGCAGTCAAATTGTTGAATAGATATGGTGCATATGATAGAAGAAGAACACAAATATATCAGCACTTACAGTGGTGGAGTCATCTGGACAGACAGGAGGGAAGTGAAGGTTCAATGCTTCAAGAATGTCCAGCAAAGGCCTTTTGTCTTCAATCATGTTGAGAACTATCTGTAGGAAACAGAGAAGTATTACCAGTGTGACCCAAACCTGGTGAGAAGCACCAACAGAAAATTACGGTGGCTTTAAAGATCCAGAAAAAGCTGCTTCCCTATAGGAAAAGTTAAAGCCCAACTCCAGTTCCCCCACCACCCAGTCGTCCTGCCACCCTTGAACCTCCATCCAATCGTAATTTTTAAAAAAAATGTCATATACATTCCATTAACCCAGCTGCCTTCTGGCCAATCACGTGTGTCCTTTCTCCTCTAGTGGCGGCAGTGGGAGGTCTTCAATGCCTCAGGAAGTCATTACATTAGTGTTATTGTGTGTACTGTGAGCCCAGGGTGACATGTCTATGACACCTTGGATGCATAGGAAGTGGGTTCCCACTGGCCATCCTTCAGCCCAGAAGAGGGTTGGCGCTGGACTTTACTGGAAGGGGACAGCAGAGGAGAACCTTTTTTATTTAAGGTATTGGTTGACTATTTATTTAAATATGAAATTAAAATAAATTAAATAAATAAATATAAAATGAAATAAATTAAATTAAATTGGGCTTTAAAAAACCTAACCCCGGCTTGTGGCCTTTTGTTTACATGAGTTACCCATGCCCTAAAAAATTGCCAAGCCCCGCACAAGACAGGCAAGAAGATCACACACTCACCTTGCCTCTTAGGCCTGTGCTGAGCCTGGCATGGTGCCTATAGCAGAGCAGACCTGGAGCCTGTTTATGAGTTAGCTCCAAGAATTCTACAATTCTCTCAAAGTTCTTGAAGTCTCTTCTCTGCATCACCAGCCAGACAGCCTTGGCCACAAGCGAAACATCATGCTGACATGCCCCTAAAAAAAAGTAAATAAATATAAAGGAAAGTCAAAATTCAATACCAACATAAAGTTAAACCTTCTGCTCTCTCTTAGTGCCCCCTCCACATACCGATCCTTTCCCTCCCCCATCAGTGTCCCCTCCACCCTCATAAACCCTTCTGCCCTCCCTCAGTGCCCCCTGCACAACTCCATCCTCACAAAGAGCCTTCTGCCCTCCCCACCCCCTCCACCCTCATACAGAGCCATCTGCTCCCCTCAGTGGCCCCTGCCACCCTCATACAGAGCCTTCTCCTCCCCATCAGTATCCCCTCCACCCTCAGTCACAGCTTTCTCCTCCCCATCAGTGTCCCCTGTACCCCTTCCACCCTCCTACAGAGCCTCTTCCTCCCCATCAGTGTTCCCTCCACAGTCTTCTGCTCCCCATCAGTGTCCCCTGCACCCCTTTCACCCTCCTACAGAGCCTTCTGCTCCCTTCAGTGCCCCCTGCCACCCTCATACAGAGCCTACTGCACCCCTCCTCTTACCCCTTCACCCTCTATTATTATTACCTGCATTGGTTCGGCTCCTACTACTCATGTCAACACACCGCACAAGTCCGGACACAGCTCTCGAACGGGCCAATCAGCGTGTCGTACACGAAATACCGGCCAATCCAGTTCCGGGCACCGCACAGGGGCTCGTCCAATCAGCTGCCGCTTGCACTGTGCGCGCGCGCTACGATCTTTCCCCATACCTCACGGAGCGGGGTCGCGCACACTCTCCTCGGAGCTCCATACGGGGGCGCGCGAGAGAAATAGTTTCGCTGTCGGGGGTGCGCTCAGGTGTGTTGCGGCGTCGGGGGCGCGCTCCCACAGGTAGAGGAGTTTCGGTTCCGGCTGTTTGCTTAGCTTCGCGGACGATAAGAGGGAGCAGAGGTGAGTAGAGGAACGAGAAGGGATCAGATAAGTGGATTAAAGGAGCAAAAGTCCGCATGGGGGTCCAGTGTGGCTTACACACATGACATGTTTCATTGGGGGGGACACATATTGCTGGCAGGACATACTCCATGCAGTCTGTACCCGCTGCTCCATGCAAACACAGGGCAGATAGGTGCAGAATTTGCCAAATGTATAATATTGTGGTGCTCGTTGCAGCCAATCGGCTTTCAGCTGCCACTTTAGCAGTGAAGAGTTGGAAATGAGACAAGGATTCTGATTGGTTGGTATGGGCAGCAAGGCGCGCTGTGTTGTACTTTTCATACACCAGGCCTAAGGGAGCAACAGGTATGGCCGGTATTTCTGGAGGGCCATGAACTCTGCTGACCCCCATCAGGGAGTTTTCTATACCTGGCTACTGTCCTTCCTAGAGATCCCCATAAACAAATGTAGTTAAAGGTGAACTATGGGATGAGCAATATTATCCAAATACAAGTCATGTGACCCTTCCTTCAACCTCGGTGAGCTTTGTGTATTTCTTCCAGATCGGTGCTGTCATCCACTGTGAGACTTGGAGCTTCCTGTAATAAAGACCGGTCACTGCTGCTCTCTCTCCTTGTGCAGGGTGACTGGTCTTGTCTCCGCCCCCTCCTGTAATAAAGACCGATCACTGCTGCTCTCTCTCCTTGTGCAGGGAGACTGGTCTTGTCTCCACCCCCTCCTGTAGTTTCCTGCAGGCAGCCTGTAGTGGGTGGGGCCTGTGCAACCCCTCCCACAGCTCTGGTCTCTGCACAGGTTACATGCAGAACAGTGATGATGTCATGGCTACTTTTGCGTGGTCATATCTGAGTTAAAAAAGTCATTTAGTGTATTTAAGTTCTACGGGCACACCTCGGTGCGATGCGCTGATAAAACGGACTGCATGTGGTTCTTTTTTCATCACAACGCACCGCAGTGGTGTGATCCAAGCCCATCTGGAACAAGGCAAATTGCTTTGTCTTGTGTTGTGGTTGCGCTAGAAAAACTGTTCAGCTCAGCCGCAATGTATCTTGTGTGAACTGGCTCTTAAAGGGTTAGTTTACCAATGACAGCTGCAAAGGATGACCATTGCCCACTAATGACAGCCGCAAGGATGACCATTGCCCACTAATGACAGCCGCCAGGATGACCATTGCCTGCCAACAGCAGCTGCAAGGATGATCATCAACTGCCACAAGGATGACCATTATGCGCCAACAACAGCCACAAGGATGACCGTCGCCCACCAATGACAGCCACAGGAAGACCACGGCCTGCCAATGACAGCCACAGGAAGACCACAGCCTGCCAATGATAGCCACAAGGACAACCAAAGCCTACCAACAACAGCTGCAAGGATGACCATTGCCCACCATCAACAGATTTAAGGAGGACCATCACCAGCCAACAACAGCCATAAGGATGGCCATCACTCGCCAATTACGCCACGTTGATGAGCAACAACGGCCACAAGGATGACCATCGCCAGTCACAGGGATGACAAACGCCAGCTGCATGGATGACCAACACCAGACACAAGGATGACCAACGACAGCCACAAGGATGACCATCGCCAGCCACAAGGATGACCATCGCCAGCCAACGACAGCCACAAGGATGACCATCGCCAGCCAACAACAGCCACAAGCATGACCACCTGCCATAAACTGTGCCAAACAATAGCCTTCTCTCTTCCTGGATGGCATCCCAGAAGAAAGAAGAGATTCTCATTGGTCAGTCTGGTCACATGGCCACGCTGACCAATGACCGCTTGCTATTGCAAGCATTGTGTTGCTATACAGCCTATTGAAGTGTTCAGGTGTTGGGCCTGGGTGGTGGGCGAGGGTCAATATTGCAGAGGAGATGGGGTAGAAAGGGGGTATGGGGTGGGGGGTTGTGAATTAGTTCACCTTTTCTATGCGACGGTGAACTTACCCTTTAAAGCAGCAGTGGGCACCCTCCAGCCCTTCAGCTGTTGTGGAACAACAAGTCCCATGAGGCATTGCAAGACTGACAGTTACAGGCTGGCATGATGGTATATATAGTTTAAAGCACAGCTGGGGGGCCGGAACTGCCCACCCCTGCTGGTTTATTATCAGCTCTATCAGACAGGCAATCCCAATGGCCAGCAGAAGTAGGTCACATGACAGGCTGACAACACTGTTGCTATGTTTTAGAGCAAGCTCCCACCCCCTGGCAACCTATACATTAGTTCACCTTCATTAGCCAAAACAAAAACACATGACGCATGAACATAACGCCAAACAAAACGCATGTCAATGCAGACACACACGTGTGAACGTAGACTGATAGATTTGTCTTTGGGGGTATTGTGTTGTTTCCGATGCAGCGGGTTATGACATGCGGTCTGTTTTGATTCAAGTAGTGCTTGGGGGTTCATTTAAAATTTGGATCATTATAAACAAATTCCGTTTATTTTGCAGTAATAAGAACTCCTCCTCTTCTACAAGAAAGTTCTCTTTGTAGGGTTACTGGCCCTTTAAATAAACCCTATTACTGTTTTCTGTTTCTGGATAGGAAAGGCCATGCTGTCCAGTTGGGTGTGTTCCCCCTCCATGTATTGTGTGCAGGAACGACCCCGCTGGGCTCAGCTCGCTGTTTTGTTTTTTTTTGCGATCTGCTTAAAAGAATTTTCTTCTAAAAACATTCACCACGGCGGAGAGGAGCGGGGTGCGTCCGTGGGAGAAGCAGATTTAAAGTGGATTGTGTAACTTCAGATTTTCCTACTTTCTTTTCTTTTATTTACAGGTCCGACCATGGTGGATTCTGGGCCCAATCCGGGCGGCGGGGAGGGCCAACCACCCAGGAAACACAGGAGTGGCCGCACGGGCGCGCACGACAGGGATTCTGAATTCTCCGACGGCAACGAGAGGAACCAGGACGAGCGGAGACAGAAGCGGCACCGAGACAGACACCAGAACCATGAGGAGCGAGGCCCGCCAAGACCCAGGGAAGACGTAGAGCGCAGCCAGACCCAGGAGATAGAGAAGCGCCGCGAGGCGAGGGGGCAGAGCAGGCAGCAGAGGGACCCGGGCAGAGACGGGCGCAGAGAGAGAGATCAGCGTTATGAGGATGGCGGGCAGAGCCGCAGTCACGGTGAGAGAAGCCAGAAATATCCTGAGAGCGACGGGCAGAGCCGCAGTCACGGTGAGAGACGCCAGAACTATTATAAGGACAGAGAAGACTATAGGTCAGAGAAGAGTTACAGCCAGCACCAGGGAAGAGAAGATCATCATAAGGAGAGAAGTCAAAACCGATACGATGAACGGGAAAGACAGCAGTATGCACGTAGTCCAGACCGACGAGACTATCCCGCACACAGCAAAATTCCAGAACATTACAACCCATCAGAGAGGTGAGTGCAAGACTCGGGTGACCTCAAAGCAGGGGTAGGCAACCTCAGCAGTCCAGCAGTGGTGAAATCCCACTATACCTCTGGGAGTCATGCATGTGGCTGTCAGAGTCTTGCAATGCCTCATGGGACTTGTAGTTCCATAGTAGCTGGGAGTGCCGAGGTTTCCTTAAAGCTTATCTAAAGCCACGAACAATAGTTTTATTATAATGCAGCTTACCAGTCATTAGATGTGACGGCCGCATTCATAATTCTTTTTTCACCTGGTGACCCTGCCACTTCCTGTACGAGGGTGACAATGCTCACTCCACTATATGTATCGAGGAGCAGCATTGTCACCCTAGGCTGCTCTTCTGATTCGGATGACGTCTGCCCCTCTTCATCTCTGTTATGACTGGGGCGGGGGCACTTGAAGTTTGCAGACGATAGCTAAAAAGGCAACAAACACGGCCTGTTCTGTTCACAGGAAGTGACAAGGACACTGGATTTTTGGCAGAATTTGCAGAAAAAAAGAACTGGTAATGTGCAATATATAGCATTTTTGTTCTTGGGCTTGGATCTCCTTTTATGTTACTGGCATTTATTTGTTCTTGTCTGTGACCCCACGGGGGAGATTTTCTTTTACTTCCTGTCCCTATAATGCCCATGCAAAGAGTGGGGAGGAAGTGGTCACTGGGACAGGAAGGCGCAGAATAATAACAAAATTGTCAAATTGTAACCTCGCTCAGTTCACTGTGTGTGTCTCTGGGTAGTAGAAGCCATGTTCCTGGTATAACCACTTCAGGATAGGACGTTTTTTGGCGGTGGGCAGTCCTGAAGTAATAGGGAGATGGTCACGATATTATGGCTGATCGGTGTATATTCTGGTTTGTTATAGTGCGTTGGCAGTCTGTTCCAATAAATGGGCTGACTTGCCGCAACGTTGGTTATAACATATACACAGGGATCCCAACCTGAAAAAAGCAATTTCAGAGAGGTGCCCTTCTCATTTCCCCCCCCCCTGAAATGAGAAATGATGGCAGATAGCACAGGAAGCAGTAGCTTCCCGTGCTATCTGCTTTTTTTTTTTTTTTCCCTCCAGTATTCTGACAGCTGCTGCCGTCGGAATGAAAAAAAAATACCCAGCATAGGAATGCATAGCTAGATTTCTATTGGCTATTTCACTTTGCAATATCCAATAGCAAGCTGGCTATTGCACCCGCCCTCTGCTGCTGTCAATCACTAGAAGAGGAACTGATGGAGAACTTCAGGTACCCCTCTGCTGATTGACAGCAGCAGTGGGCGGGTGCGATAGCTAGTCTGCTATCTGCAATTGCAAAGTGAAATAGCCAATAGCAATCTAGCTATGCATTCCTATGCTGGTTTTTTTTTTTCTCTCTGACTGACGACGGCCGGCGGCCCCGATGTCAGAAAAAAATAAAAAACGGATAGCAGGGAAAGGTTTACTCTGCTAGAGCGAGCAAAGTACACCTTTCCGGGAGAAAATATGTTTCTCTCCCGGGAGGCCGGGAGCTGCTATCTAATAGCGGGAGACTCCCGGAGTGTCCGGGAGAGTTGGGATGTCTGTATACACGAAGGGGGGACTATTATTAAAAATAATAATTGGAGTTCTGCTGTGCACAACGTGAGGATGGCACTGCACAGCCCCAGAAAATGCTGGAGTTTCTCTTTAATCTGCAGAGGGTGAAGTCAGCATTCTTCCGACATGGAGTGCCCCAAATCTGGTGAGATGATGCTACAGCACAGTGCAGTAGTATCTTCTTGTAAGATTTGGGCTACTCAACATACCCTTGGATATCACCTGAGGGTTGCTGATGTCACCCCTAATCCCTCCCCCCCCCCCCTTCTCAAACAAGTGTTTTGGGGGGTTTTTTAATTGGGGGACTAGCTAAGTAACTGCAAGGTTCACTTTAAGCTGGAGACACCCAAAGCAATCTGCACTCTAGCAAGATTTGGTGGCTTAGTGGTTAGCACTTATGACTTTCAGCACTGTGGGTCCCCGGTTCGTATCCCAGTCAGGACAGACTCTGCACGGAGTTTGCATGTTCTCCCCGTGCTTGCGTGGGTTTCCTCCGGGCCCTCTGGTTTCCTCCCACACTCCAAACACACGCTGGAAGGGTAATTGTCTCCTGTCTAAATTAGCCCTGTGTGTATGCATGTGAGATAGGGACCTTAGATTATAAGCTCCTCGAAGGTAGGGAGTGATGTGATATAAATACCTGTAATAAATAAATACAATGTCCTTGGCAGTCTGATGGTTGAAGCAGTTTTTATACTTCAGGTGCAAAGGTGTGAGATGTTCTAGATATTATTATACGGTCCATAAATGTCTGAAGCCGTACATATTACAATCGGATTTACAAGGTCCTGTAGGTATCTATGTAGGGCTTGCCTAGTTAGATATAAATTAATCGGATTGGTTAGGTAGACTTTCATACAATTTGTGTAAATCTGTGTGCAGAGATTGTACAATCGAACTGTAACATGTATGGACAGTCTTAGACGGCAACTTACACAGAGAATTCATGTTTCTTCTTGTTTTATTTCCCCATAGATCATTTCCTCCCGATGGAGCCCAGATGCATGACCTGGAATATTATGAGGAGACGGAAGGAGGAATCCTGGACTGCCACAAGTGCAAATACCTGTGTACAGGACGAGGTAAGGAGGGTGATTTCAGCCGCTGTCATGTGATCAGTTGCAGCAAGAATGCAGTTAGAATTAGATGGTTATATCCAGACAATTGCTTCACTAGCTCTGCTGTCTACAAATTCAGCCCAATGCTTCTGTATCATAGCTGTTTAGACTGTGCAGTATAGGAATGAGGAGCCCTGCTTGGCTGTAACTGTGATTGGCCTCCTAAGCTTACAATCAGAAAGGAGTCGGTACTCAAGGCCAAGGGGGCCTTTACAGGTAAATAATATGCATAAAATACAATGAATGCTCATATATAGTTTTATGGGATATATATATATCCCATAAGACTATATATGAGCATTCATTGTATTTTATGCATATTATTTTTGAAAGTAATTATTTCTGATAGTAAGCTTAGGAGGTATATATATATATATATATATAT